>NC_045549.1:72404476-72449476 GCF_009769535.1 Thamnophis elegans | reverse complement strand
TACTTGCCCCAACCTAGCCGTTTGAAAGCATTTAAAACATGCAAGTAGACAAATAGGAACCACCTTTGGTGGGAAGGTAATAGCGTTCTGTGAGCCTTCGGCGTTTAGTCATGCCGGCCACATGACCACGGAGACGTCTCCAGACAGCGCTGGCTCTTTGGCTTTGAAACGGAGATGAGCACTGCCTCCTAGAGTCAGGAACGGCTAGCAGATATGCGCAAGAGGAACCTTTACCTTTACCTAGGAATGTATTTCCAGAAAAATTGCAGACTGCAGGAATCATTAGCACCACTCAGGTGACCCTGAGGACACAGATAAACCTCCAAGTGGCCTCAACGACCCTCTAAAAGGATGCAAATGACCAGCTGTCTGCAAGGAGTATCAATCCTTCCATTCCCCACCGTCCAGTCAGAACTGAAGAAGCTTCTTTGGTTGAGAAGCATCTTCAAAAGAAAAACCAAGAAAGTCCAGTTGCCTCTTGGGAAAAAAAAATGCACCTTTGGGACAACCATGATCTGGATGACAGAGAATCTCTAGCTATACAATTTAGGATGAAGACCCTTTGAATGGAGTGGGAGTGGGAATCGATTTCCAGAGGAAAAAATTGCAGACTGCAGGAATCATTTGCACCACTCAGGTGACCCTGAGGACACAGATAAACCTCCAAGTGGCCTCAATGACCCTCTCAAAGGATGCAAATGACCAGCTGTCTGCAAGGTGTATAAATCATTCCATTCCCCACCATCCAGTTAGAACTGAAGAAGCTTCTTGGATGAGAAGCGAAACATCTTCAAAAGAAAAACCAAGAAAGTCTCCTGAAAAAGCACCTTTGGGACAATGGGCTGAATCCAACAAAATGAGTTTTAATGTGGAGATAAGCAAGGCGTTACACTTAGGCAGGAAAAAAACCAAAGGTACAAGTACAGATGAGGTGAAACCCAGCTCAAAAACAGTAACTGATCATGCAGGTGCCCTTGGCAAAACATCCCACCCGAAAGGTTTGCAAAGTCCACTTTGCCTGCTGCTTGTGGAGAAGGGGGAAGTAAATTAAAAATGTAAAAAAAAAAAATCTGGTTCACGTCCATCATTAAAAGCAGAGAAGCTGGTTTTTCCTTTCGGCCTTTGCTTCGGTTGCTAAATGAAGACTCGAGCCAAAACAGGTTGTGCTTTTACCTGTCAAAGAAAAAAAAAAGAGTTGCATAAAACATGAAGGGAGGTGGTTGTAATAATGGTTAAAGTTACCTGGCCAGGTTGACCTAGCACAAGGTGGAATCCTATTTCTTACCGCTTTATGGGCTTCTCTGATGTTGCCTCCTCCACTGTCTTCCTGACTCTCAAGGTAGAAAGAACTTCCGTGCAATGAATTCATGCAATGAATGAGTTTGTCAAACATGTACGAGATAACAGGTAGAAGTATAAACATGGACACGAACACAGGAAATGGGTACGAATAAATGGGGCAGTAGGACAGGGATGGTAGGCACACTGGTGCGCTTATGCACACCCCTTTATGGACCTCTTAGGAATGGGGTGAGGACCATGGTAGACAGTTTAAGGTTAAAGTTATGGGGGTTTGAGGATATAACAACGGAGTCAGGTAGAGCATTCCAGGCGTTGATCACTCTGTTGCTGAAGTCGTATTTTATGCAATTGAGTTCGGAGTAGTTGACCTTGAGTTTGTATCTATTTGTCAGGCCTGCAACCATCTTGTGGATCTTTGCCCTGCCACACTTTCTGTTATTCTACTATGCATTTTCTATTGTGGGAAAATGGGATTGTACGGAGTTAGATGCTATGTAGCCATAACAACATTCTTTCTAGAAAGCCAAGGTCATCCTTTGTCTCTGCACCTGACCGGAACTGGATGGGTGAAACTGATTGATTAATTTGATTGATTTAATGAATTTATAGGCCGCCCAATCCCGAAGGACTCCGGGCGGCTTACAGAAAATAAATTTTAAAAAGTTAAAAAAAAAAACGGAGGAAGAACAGATTAAAAAAAACAACCCCACATCATGCACCCAGTCTAATCGGGTCTGGACCTTGGTCATGAGGTCAACAGCCCCAGGCCTGCCGGAATAGCCAGGTTTTGATAGCCTTTCAGAAGGCCATGAGAGTGGGTAGGGTCCGGATCTCTGGGGGCTCTGCCAGCATGGCAGTGGGAGACTGGACTATGTGATGGACTGGTGGGTGTGGGAACAAGATCTTGAACTTTCAACTAGGTAGGGAAAACCGGGAAGCTTTCAGATTCGGGTTTTCCCAGATGTGCCAACGTGGCTCTCTTAATAAATTGGAACTTTGTGCAATACTTTGCCTTGGACTCTGATTTACTTTTGGATGCTATTTGGAACGCTGATGTTAACCCACAAACTCAGATAAGTAAAATCTTCACACTAATAAACAAACTAATTGTCTCCTGCCAACACCATTCCCCTTTTTCTCCTATTTATTCCCTATGGGAGGGGCCATTCACCATCCACTTGTGCTTTTACTCTCGAGTTGAGGCCTGTTCCTTAATTGTTCCCTTTTCTTGACAGCTCTGCGCATGCGCGCATTGGGAACAGGCTCCAGCTGTTCTTCTTCCCCATTTATCTCTGTCTCTGCAAGTAGCTGATAAGTGTTGCATGGTCCTGGGCCCCTCTCTGCCTCCGACACAGAGCCCTCATCAGAGCCTTCCCCAGACTCCAGGACTGGCCCATGTTCCTCCCCAACCTCCTCACTGTCAGAGTATGCTGCCAATTCCTCTGGCCACTAGTGAAAGAAAGAACTTCCATGCAGTGAACTATTTAGGTGCTCAGATTTCTTCAAAGATTAATAAGGACCCTCCCCACAACAATTCAATGGTTGATTTACAACAGAGTCAACAAAGCAATTCTTTTCCTGAATCAGGGCAATGTTAAAATCCAGTGTCAGGAGTGATGGACGTCAACCTTTGTCCTAGCACACAAAAGAATGGTATTGGTCCAGGTCCATTAGAATTGTGTGTGTGGGGGGGGGGGGAATAAAGAGTTATCCCCCCCCCCAAGCAGCTTGGATCACCCAGTACAGGGCTGTCTAAGAAACAGAAAAGGACATTTGAGATTTTGAGATTTTATTAACATTTGTAGGCCGCCCTTTTCCCTGAGGGGACTCAGGGCGGCTCACATAAAATCAGGGAGGGGGAATACAAAACAATGACGTAGACACATATAATAAAAGTAATAAGCAACATACATTCATCATTCGGGAGGGGCGGCTATCCTTGTCCCCAGGCCTGACGGGCTAGCCAGTTCTTAAGGGCTGTGCGGAAGGCCTGGACGGTGGCCTTCTCACGTCAACCGATCAGTTCCTTGACAACTTGTGAGCCTTCAACAAGCCTTCTTATTCTCTGGTGACTGCCTCATTTCCTTCCTTTTTCTTCAGAAGGAATAGTTGGTAAGACTGCAGAGGGTTTTTTTAGGACCATGCTGGCAACTTTAAAAGTGCCCTGATTGAGGCCATCTTGAGGCTTCAGGGTTGTCACAACAGAAATGAGAGTTAGGGAGAGTGGGGGGGAATTAGAGATACAGTAGCTGGGGGTTTGTAGCCAAAACAAAATACTTTCCCCTGGGAACCAAGGACATTCCAACAGGTGGCTGAAGAGAGGAGGAGGAGTAATGTTGCCAAGCAACTGGACAGCACCCTTATTGGACCAATGGGACTGCTTGCTTGGGAAGAGGGGAAAACGTTTACTTTTAAATAGGTGAAAACTGGTGGGAACCTTTAGAGTTGGTTTTCACCAGTCTGTGTCAACAGGATATATCTAATAAAACTGTTCTTTGAGGAATCTACCTGCCTCGAAGTTCCGTGTGCTATGGGTGTGTTACATGGAACCCTGACATTAAACCGACTCTAAAAGTTTCCGTGTAGTTACTTAGTTAGTTTTGCTAACTAAGCATACATAGAATTTTGAGAAGAAGCAAGTTTGATTGATTGACGGATTGAACGGTAATCTCTTTTGCCCGAATTGTTCCAGGTGATGGGTGCCCTGGGTCGCCACTTCAATGTATTCCTTAAATTTAAAATACACGTTGAGCTAAACTTCTCTTGATGCTATTAAGCTGATGAACAACATTACACAGAGCTATATGGTTGCCTCTTATTATTTAGAGATAGATCTCTAAACTTCGAAGTTTTGAGAGCTCCCCTTTTGGTCTTAAGGTGCTTATACTGTGAAAATTCAATGCAGGGGGAAACCACAAGGAAGGGAAGGGATTAATGGCACGATAAACAACATTGGCTTATGAAATTGGTTCAAGGGACTGAGTTTATGGATCTCTACCATAAACCTTTAGACAGCTTTATCTGATTGTTTTTTTCCTCTCCCAGTCATTCATTAATAATTAGTAGTCATGTATAGACAAGCTAAGAAAAGAAGAAAAATTGGTAACTCCCACCCTATAAAAGATTATCCAGTTGCTTGTAAACTAGGTGGATGGTTAATTGCAAAGGCGTGTTTGTCACTACATTTTTTTTATTTATAATTTTTTTTATTAACACACACACACACAAAACTTAGACGTACACCACATTTACACAATACAATACGAACAGGAGCTTCCTGTTCTTTCTAATAGCAATTGCCAATCAATACCGCTCACCTTATATTATTTCCCCTTCTATTCCATTTCATTTGGATTTCACCATTCTTGACCCTCTCATTTTACTCATAACTATTATTTTTTGAGTTTTGTTATATTCCTTCATTGATTCTTGTTTCTTCCCTCCATCCACCTATACCATTTATCCTATATCTGGTAGAATTCTGATTCTTCTTTTCCTTGGATTTCTTTAGTTAATTTGTCCATTTCAGCACAATCCATAACCTTTCTTATTATTTCATCTTCGCTTGGAATTAATTTGTTTTTCCATTTCTGGGCAAAGGCAATCCTTGCCGCCGTAACTATATGTACTCGATTTCTTTTTTGTATTTCGCAGATATTATTCCGAATAAAAAAAACTTTCAGGTTTCCATTCTATTTTAACCCCCGTTATTGCCTCCAGCCAATTTTTAATCCTTTTCCTAAAAATTTTTTAGCCTCCTCACAGGTCCATCATAAATGGTAATATGTTCCGTGTATTGATTCGCATTTCCAACATTTTGGTGAGGTATTTGTTAAGATTTTAGCTAATCTTGTTGGTGCCAGGTGTCACTACATTTTTTTAATGTCTTCAGATTCCTTCCGTATATATTCTTGGGATGTTGAGTGATAAATGAAGGAAGAACCAGAAAGTTCAGAAAACTAGAGTAAAATAGAGAATAAGAATAGAGATAGGAGAGGAGGGGAGAGGAGAGAAGATTGGAAAGGAAGGGAGGAGAGAGGGGATGAAATGGAGTAGAGTGGAATGGAGAGTAGAGTAGAGTAGAATAGAATAGAATATAGAATTAGAATAAAATAGAATGAAGAATAGAATAGAATATAGAAAATAGAATACAGAATACAGAATTAGAATGGGATGGAGAATAGAATAGAATATTTTAGAATAGATTAGATTAGAATAGAGTAGAATAGAATAGAATAGAAAGAAGAGTGGAATGGAATAGAGGAATGAAGAATGGAATGGAAAGGAAAAGAAAGACCTCAAAGGCTTTCTAGTCCAACTCAGTGCTTGAGCAGGAGATCCTATACCATTTCAGACAAATTGTTGTCCAATCTCTTTTTGAAAGCCTCCAGTGATGGAGCACCCACAACCTCTGAAGGCAAGCTATTCCGTTTGTTAATTGCTCTCACCATTAGGAAATTTCTCCTTCGTTCTAGGTTGCTTCTCTCCTTGCTTAGTTTCCATCCATTGGTCCTTGTCTTGCCTTCTGGGGCTTTGGAAAATAGTTCCGTCCCCTCTTCTTTGTGGCAACCCCTGAGATATTGGAAGACTGCTGTCATTTGTAAGGAGCATCTTCCAGCGGGAGGTGAAAGACCAAATCTTTGTTTGCTTGACAGTATTGTCCTTGTCAATAAACCTCACCAAAGGACTTGGGTTCTTTCTGAGTATGAGCAACAAATGTTGACTCTGGAATATTGCAACCAATTTTAATGTATTGTCCTCTTTCCCTTTGTATTGTAGGATTGTGGAGGACATCTCAATCGGTACAGGAGAAGGATTTTGTCCGGCTTTTCAACATGACCCCGTGGAATCATGCCTCTTCGGGATTCTGATGGCCAAGCCCACCCATGAAATTGCCATTATGTCATCCAGGGAGGCTGACCCAGACATCGGAGCCTTTTTAATTCGCATCAACCTGGGACAGTACCTTTTCAACTTTAGGGAATTTGGCTACCACACGCTGCAAGAGTGCGTGGGAATAAATGACAGCGTCCTTCAACACATGGGAATATCGCCAACGGGCCACCGTAGACGAATCCTCAAACACTTGGAGGTCGCGTTTACCAAAATGCCGGAAGCGTCTACCTCCGGTCAAAGCTGCTCTCCCAAGCATCCCCTCGATCCCAAACAGAAGGAAACAGGTGGCAGGCCGTCTGATGGACAGTCCCATGCATCTTGCGTCAGTAACCTTGAAAGACATCCACACTACACAACTCACAGAGCTAGTCCAGTTTGGGATCAGGACTCTTCTGACACGTTTGGTCCAAACCTGTTGGCAGATCCCGCTGCGGTGCCACGAAACTCGGTGAAAAACTTGACGCCGGAGAAGAAACCTTGCACGGGTGATGGTTCTCTGAAGAAAGGAGAAGATCTGGAGGTTCAACTTAATGCCACTCCCAAAGATGGACCTCTGTCTTCTGCTTTCTCTCTCGCTGAAAAGGAAACCAGCAAGGTGGAACCTCCGCTCTTATCAGGGTTGGGAAGTTTGCCCGATGATCTGCAGGAGACGCCGTTCTTTGAGTTCAAAGGTCAAATGGTGGAAAACGATCTCTACTGCACCCAAAGTCCATCAAAAGTATGCGCCAGGCCAACGCGGTCTTTTATGCTTCGGCACCGTCCCGTTCCAGAAATCCCAGGTGTTTCCTCGGAGGCAACTTCAAACAGGTAAACTTTCTGCATTGCTAAATGTTAAGTCGTATGCAGTATGTATTGTGTCACAACCCCTGGTATGCCCAGATATGAGAGGGAGCATACTGCTTCCCTTTTCTGTCTATCGGTTCACTCTGGGAGCCATCCAGGCAGAAAGCCATTTTTTTTAATGTTGCCTTGTTACATTTGTGTTGCAATTGTGCTGATACATAAATAAAGGGAGACTAGTATAGATCTATTTCAAGCTATTTAGCTCTCATCGGCTAGCCCAGGTTCGATTCCCAGTAAGGGTATGGCTAGCTGATGATAGCTAAATAGCTTGAAATAGATCTATACTAGTCTCCCTTTATTTATTTATCAGCACATATATATATATATATGTGTGTGTGTGTGTGTGTATGTGTGTGTGTGTGTGTGGATAAATAAATAAAGGGAGACTAGTATAGATCTATTTCAAGCTATTTAGCTCTCATCAGCTAGCCATACCCTTACTGGGATTTGAACCTGGGCTATATTACATACTAGGCAGACTTCTTAGCCATTAGGCCACAGGCTCTTATCCATTATCAGAGAAGCCAGGGTGAAAGGTATCTATTAGATTTTTACAACCCCTGGTAAGCCCCAATTATGGGAGGAAGCCAACCGCCTCCATCATCTGTCAATCGGCTCGTCACAAGAGTCTATCACGACAGAAACCCAATATTTTTTTACTGTTGCCTTTGTTATATTTGTGTGTTTTTTATTTGTGCTGATAAATAAATAAAGGGAGACTAGTATAGATCTATTTCAAGCTATTTAGCTCTCATCCCACCCTTACTGGGATTTGAACCTGGGCTATATATATATGCGCAAGCATTTCAAAAATAAATTTTGGGTCATAGGGAGGGCTGAGCTCAAAAGGGAGCTGGGTTAAAAGGAAAGGTTGGGTGGTGACCTATGACAGAGGTCACCAACTGGTGGTTCGTGGAGCAGTGATGTCCATCAGAAAATGTTGATGGTCCGCAGAAAAATTATTTGCATTTTTTATATTGCACTAAATCTGGGGTCTTCAAACTGGGACAGATACGTGCAATGAACGCTTGTGTTGCTGCAAGAGTCTCCCCCTTTGGGGTCTTTTTGTCGGAGGGGACAGAAATTCTGACTTGGGGTCTGCTTCAGCCTCCTGGTGGGGGGCTTTGGGCGAAGGCTGGAGGGAAGCACTGCTGGTGGCGAAGAGCCGGAGGGCCTCGTTCCAGTGGGACTGCATCATGGCCTGGGACTGGTTGATCATCTCAGCCCGCTGAGCCTCCAGGTACTGATACCTGACCTTGCACTCCCGCAGGTCTTCCCTCTGCTTGGAAAGCCTATGCTCCTAGTCCTCAGTGAGGTGCTTCTACTGAGCCTCCTTCTCAGTCAGATCCAATTTGAACTGAGCTGTTTTGCCAACTCTTTCTCCTGTGGGCTACTTAGCTCCAGCAATGGCTTCCTGTTGGGGCCATAAGGAGCCCAGTTGGGCAGGTGAGGAGGGGCTGGGAAGGAAGGGACGAATAGAGGTCATCAAGGTGCCCCTCGATGTGAGTGACATCAAGTTAGCCACGCCCACCCAGGCACACGACCACCTAGCCATGCCTACCCACCTGGTCATTAGGCAAATCATATTAGCGGTCCAAGGGATTTAAAATTATGAATTTAGTGGTCCCTGATGTCCGAAAGTTTGGGGATCCCTGGCGTATGAAGAGAAATATTGATCAATAAACCATATTTATGAATAAATAACAGTGTTCAGCTGGATGTTTCTAAAGAGGCCATCTTCAAACCAGGATTTCATAGTCTCAACTCCATCTGGTCAGCTGTCCAGGATCTCAAACTCACGTGGTCCTGTCCACCATTAAACCATTTTTCCAATCACCCTCCATGTTTCCAGTGTCCTCCTCCTGGCTTGGAACTGAACCAGATGGATATTTCTCCCAAACACCCAAAAGGGACAGAATATGTAGCAGCAGCATCAGTAAAGGCACCGAGAACTGAACAGAGTTAACATTTCTCGACTCGGGTGCAATGCATGTAAATTTATTACCGATTTGCATGAGATTATGCAAATTGTACCAGGGAGATGTTAATTCTGTGGGGAAAAAAATCTGTGTTAATGGGCAGGTAATAGCTTAATATGTTGACCTGGATGGGCCGTACTTTCGTATGAGGACATTGGTTTTTTTTTTAAAAAAAATGCCAGCTGAGGTATGTAAGAATTGCTAACAGCATAAAACTGCTCTAAGGTATTAGCAGCAAGCTAAGGAGAAGCTGCACCAGGTTAATATCAGGCAGGAAATTATTAGGGAATTCCATAATTGTAAGCTAGACTGTCTTGTTTACAATTATGGAATTCCCTAATACAGGAATCAGCAACTGGAGCCGCATGTGGCTCTTTCATCCCTCTGCTGCAGCTCCCTGTCACCGATCGGCACCACAATATTGAGTGGAGCTTCCGGTTTGAGGGGGGAGAAGGGCGTGCCAGGAAGAGACTCTATGGCAAGGGGTGGGTTTTCCGGTCAGCTCCAAAATTGATAGGGCTTTTGGTTAGGACAGGTAGAGGAAAAAGGATGCCACGCTAGGAGGAGACTCTATGGTGGAGAAACTGGACTTCCGGTCAGCTCCAGAATTGAACTGGGGACTTCTGGTTAGGACCCCCTTTGTGGATCCTTGTTTAAGGTTTCTGACCCCTGCCCTAATAGCTTCCTACCAGGTATTAATCTGGGGCAGCTACTCCATAACTTCTCCAGTTTTGCTTTCCTTGTAGGGATAGTGTCAGTAACCCAGTTAAAAATACTTCACTACAGATTACAGATTAGCAGAGTTGGAAGGGACCTTGTCGGTCATCTAGTCCAACCCCGCACTCAAGCAGGAGACCCTACATCATTCCTGACAAATGGCAGTCCAATCTCTTCTTGAAAGCCTCCGATGATGAAGCTCCCACAACTTCTGAAGGCAACTTCTCTTCCATGGGTTGATTATTTTCACTGTCAGAAAATGTCTCCTTATTTCCAGGTTGAATCTCTCCTTGGTCACTTTCCATCCATTATTCCTTGTCTGGCCTTCAGGGGCTTTGGAAAATAGCTTGACCCCCTCCTCTTTATGGCAGCCCCTCAAATATTGGAAGACTGTTGTTGTGTCTCCCCTGGTCCTTCTCTTCACTAAATCAGCCATGCCCAGTTCCTGCAACTGTAATAATAATTGCATATTCATAATAATTGCAAATCCAGATTTGGAATACCACGTACATGTTAACTAGATTATCATATGTAAGGAATGGAAGGAGCTATTTCCAGACTTGTAAGCTATTTTGAAATATTGTGCTGTTTCAACTGGAGTTCCACCTCAGCGCTAGGATCTTAAGTATGAACTATTTTTGGAATCTACAGGTTGTCCTTAACTTACAACCAATTTGTTTAGGGACTGTTCAAAGTTACAAAAGGGATGCGGTGGCTCAGTGGCTGACAGGCTGAGTTTGTCGATCAGAAATGGTCGGCAGTTCAGTGGTTCGAATCCCTAGTGCTGCATAACAGAGTGAGCTCCCGTTGCTTGTCCCAGCTTCTGCCAACCTGGCAGTTTGAAATCATGTAAAAAATGCAAGTAGAAAAAATAGGAACCACCTTTGGTGGGAAGGTAACAGCGTTCCGTGCGCCTTTGGTGTTTAGTCATGCTGGCCACATGACCACAGAGACGTCTTCGGACAGCGCTGGCTCTTCGGCTTTGAAATGGAGATGAGCACCGCCCCCTAGAGTTGGGAACGACCAGCACATATGTGCGAGGGGAACCTTTGCCTTTTTATGAATCAAAGCTCTGACAGGTTCTTAGTTAAATATATAGCGTTTTTCCTTCTCTTGGCTTCAGTCTAGGCGGTCTTCTTCTACATGATTTGTGGAATACAGGTAGTCAGGAACGACTAGCACATATGTGCAAAGGGAACCTTAACCTTTACCTTAGATCAGTCTTACTCAATGAAGATGCCTCCCAAAGATGTGGTTTCAACCATCCAGGATTCTGCAACCCATTGTTGGAAATTCTGGAACGCAAGAGCAAAAAAGTGACTCACACATTCTAGGAAATGTGATCAAGTTTGTCAATTTGTAGAACGCCTTCACCGTGACGTGTGTTACGGTCAGCGAGTTGAAGTTGAAATGCACAGTGTTGGTCAAAACCGTAGCTGTGAAGACAATGGAAAGGTGGGGGAAGAATCAGGGTGTTGGGAGAAGTTAGGGGAATGATTGGAGCCTGGGAAATGTTCCTCCCCAATTTCCTCACTATCCAAATCTGCTGCCAGCTCTCTTCCCCGCTGGCGGGCCACAATGGCCTTGTGACGGGCCTTGTGATAAGGAGATGACATCAGGTTAGGCTCATTGGAGAGGAACTTCTGGTGGTGGAGTTTCTGTGGGTTTGTTTGAGGGTCAGTGCTGTCTCTGGTTGACTGTGTGGTTGATTTGGATTCTGAGCGGTTCATAGGCTGATTGTAGCAATAGCAATAGCAATAGCAGTTAGACTTATATACCGCTTCCTAGGGCTTTCAGCCCTCTCTAAGCAGTTTACAGAGTCAGCATATCGCCCCCACAGTCTGGGTCCTCATTTCACCCACCTCGGAAGGATGGAAGGCTGAGTCAACCTTGAGCCGGTGAGATTAGAACCGCTGAACTGCAGATAACAGTCAGCTGAAGTGGCCTGCACTGCTGCACTCTACCTACTGTGCCACCTCGGCTCATGATTGTAGGTTGATGTGTCTGTTGATGGAATTGCTTGTGGAGGGCCAGGCTTCAATGAACTCATGAGTGTGGCAGGTGGTAGTGTGACCGATGATTTGTGTGTTGTTCCAATCAAACTGGTTACTATTTGGTGTTGGTGTGGGTAGAGATTATAAGGTCTATGGAGATTCTCAGTCATCCAGGTCATGGTTGTCCCAAAGGTGCTTTTTTCAAGAGGCAACTGGACTTTCTGGTTTTTCTCTGAAGAGGTTTCGTTTCTCATCCAAGAAGCTTCTTCAGCTCTGACTGGATGGTGGGGAATGGAAGGATTGATACTCCTTGCAGACAGCTGGTCATTTTCATCCTTTTAGAGAGTCATTGAGGCCACTTGGAGGTTTATCTGTGTCTTCAGGGTCACTTTAACCTTCTTTAACCTTCTTTCCCCTCTTTAACCTTCTTTAAAACCAACGGTCCTCTCTGTCCAAAATGGGGACTTTGGTGTCTTCAGAAGAGTTGTCTTTTTAAATGCAGATGGCCTGCTGAATGTGGTGCTGATGGGTTTGGGGAGATTAAGGATTTGGGATTGTGGCGTTTGACTGCAAGCCAGAGTTCATGGACCCTGGTTTTTAATTTAACTCTGCTGAAGATGTTATCTAGAATGGTAATGAAACTTCTTGAAATCAACCCAGAAGCTGGGAGGACAATCCTTCACCATCAACCTACGCCTGACCTACATATATTCACCACTACCATGTTTCTCCAAAAATAAGACAGGGTCTTATTTTCTTTTGACCACCAATATAAGCCCCTGGCCTTATATTTTGGGAAGGTCTTATTATTTTTGAGGTGCAGGAGGCGGCAAGTGTGGTCACCTCACGGCTGCTGCTGTGTTGCAATATTTTCTGGGAGGGCTTATTTTTGGAGGAGGGCTTATTTCAGCCCGTGCGCTCCAAAGCCCAATTGGGCTTATTATCAGGGGAGGTCTGATTTTCAGGGAAACAGGGTATTGCAGAGAGAAGTTCCCTGAAGATGGGCTCCATCACAAGTCCAGAAGTTTGGAAGACTAAACCTCTGGTCCCATTGAGTGACCCAGATTGCATCTTGCAGTCAAGGTTTTCTCTACAGTATCCTCTTCTTGGTGCATTCCAGGAGTGGTATTCAGCCAGTTCAGGCTGGTTCGGACAAACTTGTAGTGGCGACCTGAGGATGGGCCCAACTCCGCCCACCTGCCCTGTCTCTATGTCATCCTATTTAGCCACGTTTTCTAAGCCATGCACATGCATGCAAGCCACACATAGGAGCGAAGTGCATGGACAGAAGGGGTGCGCACACTCACAAAGCACACATGCATGCGTGCTCACAGTTTCGGTGCATGGTGAACCGGTGGTAGAATTACGTGAAACCCACCTCTGGTGCACTCCAGAGCTGATAAGTAGACCAATCACTCCAACTCAATGAAAGAAAACAATTACGTAATAACTATTGAGTGTAGTGGGTGTTCGCGATTACACAGATTGCAAAATGTGGGCTGAGGAAGCTAAGTCGGAGCTAGTCAATCATCCCCACCTCCTTCTCTGTCTCGTCTTCTTCCTCCTCCTCCTCCTCCCATCACCCTATTTCCTATTTTAAAATAGAAATTTATTTAAGAGGAAGTTTTGAAAAAAATAAAAAGGGGGAATGAAAGTCAGAT
The DNA here is from genome assembly GCF_009769535.1 of Thamnophis elegans. NCBI lineage: Eukaryota > Metazoa > Chordata > Lepidosauria > Squamata > Natricidae > Thamnophis > Thamnophis elegans. The sequence goes on along the minus strand of NC_045549.1, from coordinate 72,436,084 downwards.
TTCCCAATGTTTTGATCTTGTCTCAAGGAAGATGACGAGTTTGACGTGATTACACCGGGTTTTTTTTTTTTTTTTTTTTTTTTTTTTGACGAGCTGGACGGCATGTAATCTGTTTAGAAATTGTCATAAAGGCAATGAACCTCCCTTTTCAAATGATAGGAAGTCTGATTGAGACAGAGCTATGACATTTTGCCTGCGTGAAGAAATGTATTGATTTTTAATTCTGGGAGCAGTGGCGTATGTTTTGCAAAATCTATTCTATTCTATTCTATTCTATACTATACTATTCTATTCTAGAATAGAATATGGAAAGAATAGAATAGAATAGAATAGAATAGAATTCTTTATTGGCCAAGTGTGATTGGACACACAAGGAATTTGTCTTTGGTGCAGATCCCAACAACAATCCGGGTCCTCATTTCACCCACCTCGGAAGGATGGAAGGCTGAGTCAACCTTGAGCCGGTGGGATTTGAACAGCCGAACTGCAGAACTAGCAGTCAGCTGAAGTAGCCTGCAGTGCTGCATTTAACCACTGGGCCACCTCGGCTCTAATGCAGTGTTTCTCAACCTTGGCAACTTGAAGATGTCTGGACTTCAACTCCCAGAATTCCCCAGCCAGCATTCGCTGGCTGGGGAATTCTGGGAGTTGAAGTCCAGACATCTTCAAGTAGCCAAGGTTGAGAAACACTGCTCTAATGTATTCTTGGGTTTGAAGTGGGCATGTATGTTGCGTTGGCTGAAGATCTTCCTGAGCATTTCTGATATTCCTGCAAGGATGACATTGTTTCTGTGATTGTTCTCTTTGTTGTCTCTTATGGAGGGGCTCCTGTGGGGGCTTTTTTTGAGATGTTTCCAGGGCAGCCCCACGGGCCACATTTAAGCACCCCGCGGGCCACATCCAGCCCCCAGGCCTTGAGTTCAAATGGGTCAAAAAGGGCCTCTAAACTTGCCAAAATAGTCCCTAAAATATACCAAAAAGCTTCAAAAATGGGCCAAGAAAATTTTCGAAAACAGGCCGAAAAAAGCCTCAAAAATGGGCCAAGAAAAGCCTGAAAACTGGGTAAAAAAGTTCTAGGATGTCTTTTCTAAATAATGAATATGGGTTCAAACCCTCAATACTCAATTTGTTTTTAATCTCAGGAGGTAGAGAGGCCCCTGATTCAAGCTTGATTCCTAGTTACTACGTACCATATTTTTTTTGACTATTAAGACACACTTTTTTGTCTCCCAAAAGGGACCGAAAATGTATGTGTGCCTTATAGGCCGAATATTGCGAATATTGCCCAGCCACCGGCCATTTTTTGGCCTCTGCATGCCCCCTTTCCAGGCCTTTTTGGCCCATTTTAGCGGATCTTTTTGGCCTGTTTTGAAGGCTTTTTTGGGGGGCCATTTTTCAAAAAAGAGGGGACCGAAAACCCCCTCAAAAACAGGCTGAAAAAGCCCTGAAAATGGGCCAAGATAAGTCTAAAAAATGGGCCAATAAGTGCCTCAAAAACGGGCTGAATAAGACTTGAGAATGGACCAAGAGAAGCCTCGAAAACAGGCCGAAAAAAGCCTCAAAAATGGGCCAAGAAAAGCCTGAAAACTGGGTCAAAAAGCTGTGAAAACAGGTCACGAAAAGGCTCAAAAATGGGCTGAAGAAAGCCTCAAAAACGTGCCAAAAGCCCCCCAAATGTGCCAACCCCCCCCAAAAGGACCCAAACCCCCAGAAAATGGGTCAAGGAAAGCCTCAAAAACAGGCCCAAAAAATCCTCAAAATGGGCCACAAAAAGCCTCAAAAACATGCCAAAAAGCCCCCAAAATGTGCCAAAAAGCCCCCCCCAAAACCCAGAAAATGGGTCAAGAAGGGCCTCTAAACTTGCCAAAATAGTCCCTAAAATATACCAAAAAGCTTCAAAAATGGGCCAAGAAAAGTTTCGAAAACAGGCCGAAAAAAGCCTCAAAAATGGGCCAAGGAAAGCCTGAAAACTGGGTCAAAAAAGCCTTGAAAACGGGTAACAAAAAGCCTCGAAAATGGGCTGAAGAAAGCCTCAAAACGTGCCAAAAGCCCCCCAAATGTGCCAAAAGCCCCCCAAAAGGGCCAACCCCCCCAGAAAATGGGTTAAGAAAATCCTCAAAAACAGGCCCCAAAAATCCTCAAAATGGGCCACAAAAGCCTCAAAAACATGCCAAAAGCCCCCAAAATTTGCCAAAAAGCCCCCCCAAACCCAGAAAATGGCTCAAGAAAAGCTTCAAAAACAGGCCAAAAAATCCTCAAAATGAGCCAAAAAGGCCTCAAAATGGGCCAATAAGTGCCTCAAAAATGGGCTGAAAAAGCCTTGAGAATGGACCAAGAGAAGCCTCGAAAACAGGCCGAAAAAAGCCTCAAAAATGGGCCAAGAAAAGCCTGAAAACTGGGTCAAAAAAGCCTTAAAAATGGGTCACGAAAAGCCTCAAAAATGGGCTGAGGAAAGCCTCAAAACGTGCCAACCCCCCCCCAAATGTGCCAAAAAGCCCCCCAAAAGGGCCAAACCCCCAGAAAATTAGTCAAGAAAAGCCTCAAAAACAGCCCCCCAAAATCCTCAAAATGGGCCACAAAAAGCCTCAAAAACATGCCCAAAAGCCCCCAAAATGTGCCCAAAGCCCCCCCAACCCAGAAAATGGGTCCAGAAAAGCTTCAAAAACAGGCCAAAAAATCCTCAAAATGAGCCGAAAAGGCCTCAAAATGAGCCAAAAAGGCCTCAAAAATGGGCCAAGAAAAGCCTGAAAACTGGGTCAAAAAAGCCTTAAAAACGGGTCACGAAAAGCCTAGAAAATGGGTTGAAGAAAGCTTCAAAACATGCCAAAAGCCCCCCAAAAGGGCCAAACCCTCCAGAAAACGAGTCAAGAAAAGCTTCAAAAACAAGCCAAAAAATCCTCAAAAATAGGCCAAGAAAAGCCTCTAAACTTGCCAAAATAGTCCCTAAAATATACCAAAAAGCTTCAAAAATGGGCCAAGAAAAGCCTTGAAAATGGGCCAAAAAGCCTCAAAAACAGGCCAAAGAGCCCCCCAAACAGGCCAAAAGAGCCCCCCCCCCAATGGACCAAAAAAGCCTTGAAAGTGGGTAGAAAAAAGGCTGGAAAAGACCCCCCCCAAATGGCCAAAAATGAGGCGCTCAGAGGCCAAAAATCTTTGTTGTTGTTTTCCTCTTCTAAATTTAGGTGCATCTCAAATAATCAGGCCGGGGGGGGGGGGGTTTATAATCCAAAAAATATGGTATCTACATTTCTACAGTTTCTGGCAGTTGTTTCAGAAGTAGTTTGCTCTTATCTTCTGGATAGGGATGAGGCTTTGACCTTCCAGTCCAGCCTACAACCTTGTAAATCCTCACAAGAATCTCCACTCATGCCTATTTCTTCCAACTTTAGACAAGATCACCCAGTAGTTGAAGCTCGATTTATGCCTCTCTAAATGTCAAGTGTTGCATTCATATGTCGGGTGTTATGTGCGCGTTAATGTGTTGAAGGTCCTTGTTGAGGCAGGAGTTTGCAATTAGTGGTCTAGCTTGTGTCTCCCGACGCTCTCAATTATGCATAAATCCACAAAACATTTGGACTCAGATTAGGAAGGAGGGAAAGGTTCAAATCTCTGCTGATTTCTGCAGCCTAGCTTGGTGATGATCAGCAATTTCCATTTAGGACGTTCCGTGTGTATATCAGCACGAGACAAGGCCAATGGTTCCTTGGCCCCTCCAGAATGATCGTGCCCTAAAATCAGAGACCAGAAATGTTGAAATTCAAGTTTTACATGAGTTCAACCAAAAATAATAATAATAATAAATTTGGCTGACTAGAATGACCTCGGAGGTCTTGTCTGCCCGAGGGAGGAGACGTTATACCAGGGGTGTCAAAACTCGATTTCATGGAGGGTGGCATCAGAGTTGTGTTTGACCTTTGAGGGCCAAAGGGGAGACGTGGGGCATGGCTAGAGTATGTAGCCATGGGGGCATGACATGGGACTCGTGTCTAGGATATCTGTGGTGGCCAAGTGCTAAGGCAGAATTTCCTTCAGACCCTCCCTCCCTCTCATTATAATCTCCTTTCTTCCCTCCCTCCCTTCCTTTTCCTTCCCTCTTCATTCTCCTTTCTTCTTGCTTCCCTTCCTTCCTTCTTTTCCCTTCCCTGCACTCTTCCCATCTTCCCTTCTTTCTTCTTTGTCTTCCCTCTTCCCCTTTCTCCTTTCCCCCTCCCTTCTTACGTGCTCAAATGCAAAAAGGGGAAACATTTCTCCTCCCCCCCCATTTTGAGTTTGCTTTGATAGATCTCTGCCAGTGAAAACAGGGGGCAGGGGTGGGCTTCTGCCGTCATCACTGCTTGTCTGTAAATAGCTGTGCCCATGCGCAGAACATTAAAAATGTCAAAAAATACATTCCATGACGACCGGGGAACCGGTTCTGGGGCATGGCCAGCCTGCTGTCTTTACTGGTTCGGTGACCCAGTCGCAATTTCCACTACCAGTTCACTCAAACTGGTGTGAACCGGTAGCAACTCACCTCTGGCAGGTAGCCTGAATGGGTCCCCCTGCCACCGAGCTCCATTTTTGCTAGCAGAGACACCACGAGCAGGTCCTTTGCTGTTTTCAGGCCAGGTCTAAGCACCCTGTGGGCTGGATCCGGGCCCGTGGCCCGAGTTTGTTTGAGACCCCTTCCTTATACCTTCCCAGACAAATGGATGCCCAGCTTTTCTTCAAGACCTTCAGGGATGGAGAACCCGCATCTCTGGGACACAAGCTGTTCCATTGATTATTTCTTATTCCTCCTTATTTCCAGCCTGGATTTCCCTGGGATGAGCTTCCACCCATTGCTCCTCGCCCTGCCTTCAGGTGCTTTGGAGAACAAGTCAATGCCGCCTTCTCTCTTCTAGAGACGATGTCCACAATCGTCCAACAGGGGCCATAATTTCACAAAGGGATAAAAGAGCATCTTTGTTAAAGATGCTTGAGCCTGGAGCTGTAATTCTGCAAACTGTAGAGGACAGATACCTTACGAATATAAATTTGTCCTAATATGTAATCTCTTCCCTTTGATATTGTTCCAGCTCTCTGCACGAACGAAGAAGTGCCAATGGTTTAAGTATCCATTGTTCTGAGGATTGTGTTCCGGACAACCGTGAGTAAAACGTTGTGACTAATTGTAATTCATACTTCAAAGGTGATCCCAAGTGTCTTATTTGGGGAATTTAGAAGGTCAGAGGGCTGTAATGATAAAGTAAGACTTTATAATTTATAGATGCAAAAGTGGAACACCTTATAATGTTGTTGCTGTTTTTTTAAAAGAAGGAAGTAATATTTCCAACTGGTAGCACAGATCTGGCCCAGTTATGAAACCATGGTGAGGACCATTTTCAGGGTAAGAAAGGGTAGATTGTGATGTCAGATTTATTCCTGGTAGAAAACATCAATCCTTCCATCATTGGAAGGCTAATGCATTTTCTTGCAAAGGAAATGTATAACTTTTGCTTTGCCGCGATAGAAAAGAATATATTTAGCTCAGCGTTGAACTGTGGGGTCCTTGGTGCTCTCTGAGCTTGGTGGTTTTCTTGTAGATGTTTCTCCAAAGCACCAGAGGGCAGAATAAGAAGCAATGGATGGAAATAAATCAAGGAGAGAAGCAATCTGGAACTAAGGAGAAATTTCCTGACAGTTAGAACAATTAATCTGAAGTTCTCCAGAAGTTGTGAACGCTCCAACACTGGACGTTTCAAAGAAGTGATTGGACAACCATTTGTTTGGAATGGTTTTGGGTTTCCTGCCTGAGCAGGGGGTTGGATAAGAAGACCTCCAAGGTATATTCTCTCCTCTCCTCTCCCCTTTCCTTCCTTTCCTTATTCTTCTATTCTATTCCGTCCCTCCTTTTCTCTTCTCTTCTCGTCTTTTCCCTTCTCTTCCCTTCCTTTCCTTTCTTTTCCTTATTATTCTATTCTATTCTATTCCATTCCATTCCTCCTTCTCTTCTCTTCCCTTCCCTTCCCTTCTCTTCCCTTCCCTTCCCTTCTCTTCCCTTCCCTTCCTTTCCTTATTCTTCTATTCTATTCTATTCTATTCCATTCCATTCTATTCCTCCTCTTCTCTTCTCTTCTCTTCTCTTCTCTTCTCTTCTCTTCTCTTCTCTTCTCTTCTCTTCTCTTACCTTACCTTACCTTATCTTATCTTATCTTATCTTATCTCTCCTCTCCTCTTCTATCCCCAGAACACAACAGAATAGAATAACAGAGTTGGAAGGGGCCTTGGAGGTCTTCTAGTCCAACCCCCCTGCTTAGGCAGGAAGCCCCTCACCACTTCAGACAAATGGCTATCCAACATCTCCTTAAAAACTTCCAGCGTTGAAACATTCCCAACTTTATTTTTTAAAAGTCACTATGGTTGAGAGACGTGAACTTCTAGTGGAGAAATGTCCTGTATTGTGTAAACCTTTCACGAAGGCAGTTCCTGAATTCAAATTGAATTGAATGCAAAGTTTTCAAGTGGGCTGTTGCTTGAATTTTGCTAGCGTCACGATTATAGAGAGAAAGTGTGTGTGTGTGTGTGTGTGTGTGTGTGTGTGTTTTCAGCAATTGGCCCTGGCGGATTTCAAAGAAAGCTTGAGCAGGTTCAGGCTTGGTTAGCGCATGGAATGAGGCTTAGCAGGAAATCGTACAAGCTAGTCTAGCTTGGCGGAATAAAATACATCTTCTCAGCAGCTTCTGTCTTGTCGCTAAGAAATGTCAGGCAGAATTGGCTTTGACATGCAGGAGATTCTATCAATCCATCAGAATAGAGCTAGGAGGGACCTCCGAGGTCTTCTAGTCCAACCCCCTGCTCAAGCAGGAGAATCTACAGCATTTCAAACAAGTGACTGTCCAGTCTCTTCTTAAAAACCTCCAGTGATGATGCGTCCACAACTTCTGAAGGCCAGCTGTTCCACTGGTTGATCATTCTCACTGTCAGGGAGTTTCTCCTTAATTCCAAGTTGCGTCTCTCCTTGATTAGTTTCCATCCATTGCTTCTTGTCCTGCCCTCTGGTGGTTTGGAAAAGAAGTTGAGGCAGCTCAACTTATTTTGGGGCAGCTCCTCAAATATTGGAATATTGCTATCATGCCCCCTCTCGTCCTTCTTTTTTTCTACATTGGCCATACCCCGTTCTTGCAACGGTCCTTCAGATGTTTTAGTCTCTGGGCATTTTATTATCCTAGTTTTCTTCCTCCGGACTTTTTCCAAAGTCTCAACATTGTTTTTTTATAATGTGGCGATCAAAAGTCGATGTAGTTTTCTTTTCTCTAGACTAGCCATATCGAAATTCTGCAATCCTGTGTTTTAGTCTCTGGGCCTTTAATCATCTTAGCTGCTCTTCTTTGCACGCTTTCCAAAGTTTTCGGCATCATCGTTTTTGCAAGGTGTTGACCAAAACTGGATGCAGGATTCCAGGTGTGGCTTTACTAAGGTTTTATAAAGTGGTACTCATACTTCACCTGATTTTGATTCTATGCCTCTGTTTCTACAGCCGAGGATTGTATTCGCTTTTTTGGCTGCTGCTGCACATTACTGGCTCATGTTTAAGTGATTGTCCATTAGGACTCCAAGATCCGAGGTGGCGCAGTGGTTAAATGCAGCACTGCAGGCTACTTCAGCTGACTGCAGTTCAGCAGTTCGGCTGTTCAAATCTCACCGGCTCAGGGTTGACTCAGCCTTCCATCCTTCCGAGGTGGGTAAAATGAGGACCCGGATTGTTGGGGGCAATATGCTGACTCTGTAAACCGCTTAGAGAGGGCTGAAAACCCTATGAAGCGGTATACAAGTCTAACTGCTATTGCTATTGCTATCCCTCTCACAGTTACTGTTTTTGAGCTGGTTTTTTCCTGCCTAAGTGTAACACCTTGCTTATCTCCACATTAAAACTCATTTTGTTGGATTCAGCCCATTGTCCCAAAGGTGCTTTTTCAGGAGACTTTCTTGGTTTTTCTTTTGAAGATGTTTCGCTTCTCATCCAAGAAGCTTCTTCAGTTCTGACAGGACAATGGGGAATGGAAGGATTTATACTCCTTGCAGACAGCTGGTCATTTGCATCCTTTTAGAGGGTCGTTGAGGCCACTTGGAGGTTTATCTGTGTCCTCAGGGTCACCTGAGTGGTGCTAATGATTCCTGCATTCTGCAATTTTTTCCTCTGGAAATCCATTCCTACTCCCACGCCATCCGAAGGGTCTTCATCCCAAATTGCATAGCTAAAAACGTACCGATTCTCAGTCATCCAGGTTATCGCTGTCCCCAGGATTGGGCCCAATTGTTCTCAATTAGCATTGTGGTTTATAGGAATAGATAACTGTGGGCAAAATATCGCCCGTCTTTTTGAGGGCATCTTTGCCTCTGGGATTAGTTATACGAGTCATATTTTCTGCCGTGCAAACATGGACAGGCTTAGCAGGCACGCAAATTCAATACAGCCCTTGGTGTGGGAAGACAGGTCTGATTAAAAATATACGCAGTAACAGCCTGTTGGGTTTTTAGTTCAACTAATTAAGAGTTAAGGGCAAGTTTCAACAGCTTTGCCCGCCAATCTGAAATCTGACACACATTGCTTGTCTGCAATTCAAGGACATCACTTGATTTCCCTTGCAACTTCAAGCACGGAGGTATGGATTTAATTTTTTTTTTTTAACCTTTCGTTCTTCAACGGGAGGGAAAGAAAAGATTTAAAAGGGCAAAAAAAGAGGGAGGGAAGAATAAAACGATAGAATGCATAATATGTGTTTAAGGTCTTCCCCCCGCGTGACTATAAGGGAAAAAAAATCCACAGGGCAGTTTCCCATTAAAGTCTTAGCATATTTCACTGTGATCATCTATAAATAATCTGGGTCCAATTTATATGTTGCAAGTAATATTAGATCTGTCATCTACTGAGCAATGGGAGTCATAGATTTATCTTGTCAACATTGAAGGCAGAAAGGCCTAAAAAAATCCACTTCTGTTTTCCAGATACTTGGGAATATGGTGAAATCCAGCAGGTTCTGACAAGTTCTGTAGAACCAGTCACAGAGACTTTGAGTAGTTCAGAGAACCAGTAGCGAAATTTTGAGTAGTTCGGAGAAACGGCAAATGTTACGTCGGGCTGGCCCCAGAGTGGGGTGGGAATGGAGATTTTGTAGTATCCTTCCTCTGCCATGCCCACCAAGCCACGCCCACCAAGCCATGCCCACAGAACCAGTAGTAAAAAAAAATTGAATTTCACCACTGACTCCAAAATACGTAAACCTTGTTTCAAAGCCAAAGTAATAAATGCAATTACTGCCGTGTTTCCCTGAAAATAAGGCAGGGTCTTATTTTCTTTTGACCCCCGAAATAAATGCTTGGCCTTATTCTTGGGGAGGTCTTATTATTTTTGAGGTGCAGAAGGTGGCGAGCGTGGTCACCTCATGGCTGCTGCTGTGTTGCAATATCTTCTGGGAGAGCCGAGATGGCACAGTGGTTAAATGCAGCACTGCAGGCTACTTCAGCTGACTGCAGTTCGGCAGTTCGGCAGTTCAAATCTCACCGGCTCAGGGTTGACTCAGCCTTCCATCCGTCCGAGGTGGGTAAAATGAGGACCCAGATTGTTGTTGGGGGCAATATGCTGACTCTGTAAACCGCTTAGAGAGGGCTGAAAGCCCTATGAAGCGGTATGTAAGTCTAACTGCTATTGCTATTGCTATTTAGCTAATGCTCTCAAAAGCCCAATTGGGCTTATTATCCAGGGAGGTCTTATTTTTAGGGAAACAGAGTACTTCCTGGAATGTGCCAACTTTAGGACGTGCAAAAAGCTATATTTGACTGGAGCACTATTCTGGAAAGGCTATTCAGAGAACAGCAACAAAAATGATTAGTGGGTTGGAGACTAAAATGTAAGAAGAATGGTACCAGAAATTGGGTATGCCTAGTCTAATGAAAAGAAGGACTACAGGGGACATGTTAGCAGTCTTCCAACGTTTGAGGGCCTCCTACAAAGACGAGGAGGTCAAACTATTTTCCAAAGCACCAAAATTTAAGACAAGATACAATGAATGCAAGTTAACCAAAGTGAGAACAACCTGGAACTAAGGAGAAAAGGTGAGAGTTAATTAACCAGTGGAACAACTTGCCTCCAGAAGTTGTGGATGGTCCATCACCGTAAGCTTTCAAAAAGAGATTGGTCAACCATTTGCAAGCTGGGATTTTTCTGCAGGTCAGAACTGATATTCAGTCAACAAAGGACCATGTGTTACAGATATGGGATGACCCTGTGAGCTTGTCTGTCTGTCTGTCTGATTTCCCCAGGAGAACCAGCTGAAGAAAAGGCACCCCCCATTTCTCCCTATGGCGAGACCTTCCTTATGAATTCTCCTGAAGACATGGTGAGTTGTTTACTACCTAGAAGTCCGCAGTTATGTTCCACTAAGGGTGAAAGGGTTGAATGTGCGGGAGAGGTAGGGGGAGAAGGAAAGAGAAAGAAAGAGAGAGGGGAGAGGGAGGGAGACTCATATATTATGAGTCTCTCTTTCTGTTTATCTTTATCTTTGCTAGATCACACCAAAAGTGGAAATTAATTAGGGGAGGGGAAAACAACCTAGAATAAGAAAATTTTTACTGATAGTTAGAACAATTAATCAGTGGAACAACTTGCCTCCAGAAATTGTGAATCCTCATTCCTGACAAATTTCAGTGAGTTCTAAGCAGTGGTAGTGAATGGATAATAAGGGGATTCTAGGGAAACCTAGAAAAGATATGTGTGCAAATTCCTTGGCTGATGATTAAGCGAGCAACTTGGTTCCCCCTTAGCGGAGTGGTGCAGTGGCCACACCTCGCAATGAGGAGGCTGTGAGTTCGAACCTTGGTAGAGGCAGATATTTCTCTCTCTGGGCACAATGGGAATAGATCTGCCGAACAAAACTCCGCATTGGCGACAGGGAAGGGCGTCTGGCCAGTCAACATTCAGCTACATTCAGTTGCCGAGACTCCAGCCCGCCAGGGATTATATGGGTTGGTTGAATGAAGATGATGGTGATTGGTTTGCAAAAAACAACAACAACAACCCCAAGGCAATTTGTCACAAGCCGAATCCTTCTGTTCACGATGACTTAAAAAGGTCCTTCAAATGCCAACATGTTTCCCGGCTGATTCAAGTGTGGTAACTGAGGAGAAGAACCATTGCGAAAAGAGACCTCGGATGTGGAGCCTACAAAATGCCTCCAAACTTAGCCGCCCCCCGTCTGTGACCTCATGCACTTTTGTGGTTCTCCACCACTTCCTTTGTTCAACGTGTCACATTGTGAGCTGACGAGAGGCTGCCAACGAATCAGGAATCAGGGAAATGGCATTGCGGGTTTCAGTGACCCGAAGCGAAACTTGGTGGAGGGAAGTTCCTCTTCTCTGTTTCCTCCTCTTAATAGCCACACGCCTTTCATGTGGACTCCGTGGGTAGATTTCCCTGGTTGCACCGTAAAACCGAAGGAGTAGATTGTTCCCCTCCTACTCCAGAATGCCTCACCTTAGTCTGAGGTCAGACGCCGAGATCTAGGAAGGGTAGAGAGCTTGCTCCTGTCCAGGAGAAGAGGGCATTTAAAGGATCTGGCAGGGCGTCCTTCAGAAGGCTCAAACGTGTCCTGTTTAAGAGGAAGCTTTTAGAACTATGGGGTTTACATCAGGTGAGCTGGGCTGTTCAGGGACAGGTTTGTGTACAGGTAAAGCAACAGAGTTGCAGCATGAGAATTCTATCATTTCAGACTGTGGATGGACTCAAGCAGCTGGGCCAGTACTCTTAAACTGTCTAGTAATCCATCCATCCATCTATAGATATAGAGGGAAAGAAAGAAAGAGAGAGAGGTAGGGAGGAAAGGAAAGAAGGAAGGATCTTTCTCTCTCTCTCCCTTCCTCCCTCCCTCCCTCCTTTCTTTCTTTCTTTCTTTCTTTCTTTTTTCACATACATACATTTGTACAGTATATATCCATCCATCCATCCATCCATCCATCCATCCATCCATCCATCCATCCATCCATCCATCCATAGGTATATAGGGAAAGAAAGAAAGGGAGAGAAAGGGAGGGAGGGAGGGAGGGAGGGAAAGAAGGAAAGATCTTTCTCTTTCTTTCCCCCCCTTCCTTCCTTCCTTCCTTCCTTCCTTCCTTCCTTCCTTCCTTCCTTCCTTCCTTTCTTTCTTTCTTGTTCTTTCTTTGTATATATATATATATATATATATATATATATATATATATATATATATATATATATATATATATATATATATATATATATATATATATAATATTACCTTTTACCTTATCTGTTCACTCACTGAATTTATTCTTCCAGGAAACCTACAGCAAGGAACCTTCAGATGTGTTAGAAAAGGATAAAGAGAAGAAAAGAACGGCAAACAGAACAAGGTATTGGATTAAAAATGCAGAAAAAAAATCCAAATCTATTTCTGATTAACTTATTACACATTAGTGTGGATCAAAATTGTACATTGTGATCTGACCCAGCCTTAGCAGAACCAAGAAACAGAACCCCTTGCCCCCCCACAAAAAACCCTCTTTATTTAACTACTGTGAATTCATGGCATTTCCACACAGAAAAGTCTGATGATTAATTGAAGTACAGACCTTATCAGTTCTTGGATAATTGCCAGGCCAGCAGCTTTCAGTTGCAAAGCTGTAAATTAATTCCTGTCAAGAAATCTCTGAGGTATGAACCATAATAAACAAATCTTCTGAAAGAAATATGAACTGTTGTCTCCTACAACCTGCTCTCCCCTTTTGCTTCTATTTATTCCCCAGCAGGGAGGGGCTGCTCAGCATCCATGTGTCCCTTTCTTTCTCAGTTGGCTCCTGGTGCTCAGTTGCTCTCCTCTCCTGACAGCTCTGCGCATACGTGCATCTGGAATAGGCCCCAGCTGTTCTTCTTCCCTACTTATCTCCGAATCCAAAGGCAGCTGGGAAATTTCAGACGGCCCTGGCTCCATCTCTGCTTCTGACACCTTCCCCAGACTCCAGGACTGACAAAGGTTCCTCCCCAACCTCCTCAACCTCCCACCAAGCCATGCCCACGGATGGAATGGGGTAGGATAGAACAGAACAGAACAACAGAACAGACTAATGAAACAGAATTGGAAGGGACCTTGGAGGTCTTCTGATCCAACACCCTGCTTAGTCCAACCCTATACCATTTCAGACAAATGGTTCTCCAATCTCTCCTTAAAAACCTCCAGTGTTGGAGCACTCACAACTTCTGGAGACAAGTTGTCCCACTGATTAATTGTTCTAACTATCAGGAAATTTCTCCTTAGTTGTTTCTCTCCGTGGTGAGTTTCTAGCTGCCTTGCTACTTCTCCTGCCTTGAGATGCTTTGGAGAATAATTTGACACCCTCTTCTTTGTGGCGGCTCCTGAGATATTGGAAGACTGTGATCATGTCACCCCTGGTCCTTCTTTTCATCAAACTAAACATACCCAATTTCACCAACCATTCTTGTTTTAGCCTCCAGTCCCCTAATCCTCTTTGTTGTTCTTCCTTCTCTTTCTAGAATAGTAATGGCTAACCTTTTTCTACTCGTGTGCTGAAATCTCCTGCCTGCAACAATGCAAGTGCATACGTGCTCACACCCATAATGCAATCTGCCACGCCCGCTGCGCACGTGCCCATGGCTCCCTGCGCTCCCCCAGCCCCCACGCATGCGCAAGGCCCTACCCGCGCTTCTCCCATCCATGCACATGACTCCCTGTGCCAGTTTTGTGGCTTAGCAGGCCTCCCTGAAGCTTCCTGAAACTGTCGCACCCCGCTGCGGAGGTCTCATGCACACACATGAGACCTCTGCACAGGCGCACACGATCCATCTCCTGCATGTGTGCCAGAGACCTAAAAATTAGCTGGACCATCACGATTCTACATCAACATCTTTTTTTCACATTTTTCCAGATTTTGCTAATAGGAACAAAGTCATCTTCAGCATTGCTGGCAGGATGTTATTGTCTTCTTCTGGAGCTCATTTCAAGTGTCTGATAGGAAGGCAGGAAGGAATAAGGCCAGCCACTGTTTTGTTATGTTTGGGTTAGGGGTGGTGTGTGCTTACATTTTTTATACCAAGTTCAAGGAAAGAAGCAGCAGGATCCATGGTGCTAGTTCAGTTTCCTCCATGGGCTGAAATAATCACATGTCTTTGTTAGCTTTTGGGGTTATTTTTAAAGTTTTTATTTTATTTTTAATTTTCAAAACAGACACAACGCATACAATCTTCCGTTCTTACGTACTGTAGAAAGTGTATCAGTTGGTTACAAAAGGCTTTCATGCATCTCTTCCACAGTCATCAAGCATAATTCATATTAAGTCAAATATTTTAACTCAGATATTTATATATGTTACCATCATCATACCTCCACTTTCATTTGACTATAGTTGTTTAAACGTCCTCCATCATAAAATATACCAAGGTTTAATACATAACCACATACTGGCATTTCATTTGCTATTTCTAAAATCCTCCAATGAGACTAAATCCTTATGTCCTATTCTACCTAAACATCCATAATGTTTAATAACAAAGTTTTCTATCCTTCTTTCCAAATCATTGTTTACAATTTACATCTCATTTCCTTAAATTGTACCCATATATATGTGTGTGTGTGTGTGTGTGTATGTATGTATGTATGTATTTTCCCCCCAGTAATCAAGACTTAACTCAATCTAACTTAATTCTTTGTTATTGTTGTTGTTGTTGTTGTTGTTGTTGTTCTTGTTCTTGTTCTTGTTGTTATTAACCTTTATATATAATCCAAAAGGGTTTCTAATCTTCCTTTCATGGGTGCCATTCAATATTCATATCCAGTTATTACTTATCATAACGCTACACATTGTATACATTATTATCATTATCAATTATTTATTTAACTATATCTATTATCACTAAATTTCGCTACGTTTAGCTACTTTTAAATTATACTCTTCCATTTATCAACCAGTATCTTTCCAATAGGGTTTTGGGGTTTTTTTTTTGAGCTCGCTTCTCTTCCTGTGGACAATATCAGACTAAGTAACCAATTAAGTATGAGCCAGCAGTGTGTGGTGGTAGCCAAAAAAGCCAATGCACTCTTAAGTTGCATTAACAGAGGGATACAATCAAGATCAAGTGAGGTGCTAATACCACTCTATAAAGCCTTAGTAAGACCATAGCTAGAGTACTGTATCCGGTTTTGGTCACCACACTATAAAAATGATGTTCAGACTCTAGAAAGAGTGCAGAAAAGAGCAACCAGGATGATTCGGGGACTGGAGACTAAAACATATGAAGAATGGTTACAGGAACTAGGCCTGGCTAGTTTAGGGAAGAGAAGGACCAGGGGAGACATGATAGCAACCTTCCAAAATTTGAGAGGCTGCCACAGAGAGGAGAGGGTCAAGCTATTTTCCAAGGCATCTGAAGACCAAATAAGGAATAATGGATGGAAATTGAACAAGGAGAGATTCAACCTGGAAATAAGGAGAAATTTTCTGACAATGAGAACAATCAACCCATGGAACAGCGTTGCCTTTGGAAGTTGTGGGAGCTTCATCCCTGGAGGCTTTCCAAGAAGAGATTGGACAGCCATCGGTCAGAAATGCTGTAGGGTCTCCTGCTTGAGCAGGGGATTGGACTAGATGACCTGTAAGGTCCCTTCCACCTCTGTTAATCTGTATCTTCATCAGTTTCTTCTTCAAGTCATGAAACAACTTCAGATTATTTCAAGGAATGCTAAGAACTCAACAGTTCAACCCTGAACTGCAACATGGGGACAAAACAATTTGATAAAATATTTGGGCGAAGCAAATAGACTCTCCTGGAATGGCTGAGTTATAGAATTTTGGAATATAGCTTGGATGTTTCTGTAGTCAAGCATTCCACTGTTTTACTTCCATCATTGATTTTCTCCAGCTGGCTAAGACCAGGGACTTCGCAGAAAATCCATAACGTTTGAAATGAGACTTTGATTTTGGTTAGCCACCAGAGAGCAGTTTTCTTACAAAGTGGTGGCAATGCAGGACTTTTGAAGAAGACTAGTTGGAGCAGTGATGGTAGAATCAAAACTGGATCTCTAATGAACTCAGAGGAGAATTCTTAGAAATTTGGACCGAGCCGTATGGTTACAGATCTGGGTATCACAGGTTAATTTAAGTCAGGAAAGAATCTCTCTTTTATCACTCTCTTTTCCTGTATTGTTAAGCTGATCAGAAATAGATTCCTGCTTTGGGGGGAAGCTTTTGTTGCTTGAAATGAAAAAAAAAAGATGTGGAGACTCTAGAAAAAGTGCAGAGAAGAGCAACAAAGATGATTAGGGGACTGGAGGCTAAAACATATGAAGAACAGTTGCAGGAACTGGGTCTGTCTAGTTTAATGAAAAGAAGGACTAGGGGAGACATGATAGCAGCCTTCCAATATCTCAGGGTTTGCCACAAAGAAGAGGGAGTCAAACTATTCTCCAAGGCACCCGAAGGTAGGACAAGAAGCAATGGGTGGAAACTAATCAAGGAGAGAAGCAACTTAGAACTGAGGAGAAATTTCCCGACAGTTAGAACAATTAATCAGTGAACTTGTGAACATAATCACATAAACACATCAACAAAAACAAACACATGACTTAAAACAACATAGGAACAAGAAGTTCCATCATATATCACACAGCAGTTCCGTATCGGTTTCTTTACAGTTAGTGTTTTCCCTTCTATACATTTCTATCTTGCATTCATGGTCCCCTTAATCGTTATCCATTTTTATGTGCTATTCTATATTTATTTATACTTAGCTTTTTAGCTATACTTACCAAATATTGTTTACCTATATTGTGCTTTATATTCTTACTATCATTTATTCTCTTACATGCAATTATAGATATACATTCACATGGTTATTCTTTTTCTTTGCCATTCTTATACTTTTGTTATTCCATTTAAAAGGTTATAATATACAGTTTGGGTTGCTTTGTTTACCATCCCTAGCGCCTGTTGTAACACCGCCTTATTTTCCCTTTCTTTTCTCCCTCCCTTCCTTCTCTGCTTCCTTCCTTCCTCCTCTCCTTCCCCTTCTTCCTTCCCTTACTTCTCTCCTACTCCTACCCCCTGTCTTCTCCTTCCTACCCTCTCTCCTTCTCTTTTTCTCTCTTCCTCCCTCCTCTCCTTCCCTTTCTCTCCCTTACACCCTCTTCTCCTTTCCTTTCCTTCTTCCCTCCCTTCTCTACTTCCTTCCTTCCTCCTCTCCTTCCCCTTCTTTCTTCCCTTACCTCTCCCCTACTCCTACCCTCTTTCTTCCCCTTCCTGCCCTCTCTCCTTCTCTTTCTCTCCCTTCCACCCTCCTCTCCTTCCCTTTCTCTCCCTTACACCCTCTTCTCCTTTCCTTTCCTTCTTCCCTCCCTTCTCTACTTCCTTCCTTCCTCCTCTCCTTCCCCTTCTTTCTTCCCTTACCTCTCCCCTACTCCTACCCTCTTTCTTCCCCTTCCTGCCCTCTCTCCTTCTCTTTCTCTCCCTTCCACCCTCCTCTCCTTCTCTTTCTCTCCCTTCCACCCACCTCTCCTTACCTCTTTCTTCTTCCTTTGCCTCTCCTCCACTCTTCCTCTTCCCTTCCTACTATCTCTCCTTCTCTTTCTCTCCCTTCCACCCTCCTCTCCTTTCCCTTCCTTCTTCCCTTCCTTCCCTACTTCTTTCCTCCTCTCCTTCCCCTTCCTTCTTCCCTTACCTCTCCCCTACTCCTACTCTCTTTCTTCCCCTTCCTGCCCTCTCTCCTTCTCTTTCTGTCCCTTCCACCCACCTCTCCTTACCTCTTTCTTCTTCCTTTGCCTCTCCTCCACTCTTCCTCTTCCCTTCCTACTATCTCTCCTTCTCTTTCTCTCCCTTCCACCTTCCTCTCCTTTCCCTTCCTTCTTCCCTCCCTTCCCTACTTCCTTCCTCCTCTCCTTCTCCTTCCTTCTTCCCTTACCTCTCCCCTACTCCTACCCTCTCTCTTCCCCTTCCTGCCCTCTCTCCTTCTCTTTCTCTCCCTTCCACCCTCCTCTCCTTTCCCTTCCTTCTTCCCTCCCTTTCCTACTTCCTTCCTCCTCTCCTTCTTCCTTCTTCCCTTACCGCTTCCCTACTCCTGTCATCTCTCTTCCTCTTCCTACCCACTCTCCTTCTCTTTCTCTCCCTTCCACCCTCCTCTCTTCCCCTTCTTCTTCTGTTTGGCTACTAGTAACCAAGATCAGAAAACCTCTGAGAATGTAAAACGCTCTCCAGGAGACCAGACTCCCTTTCCGAAGCGATTTGTCGGGGAAGCTGAATCCTCTTCACTGAAAGAATGTTCTCGCTACGCTTGGAGGGGGAAATATAAACCCAGCAAGGGCCTCGGAGAATTCCGAAGTGGGAGCCTGGATCTCGATGGGAAAGACCAGCTGTCTCCTTTCCTGGATGTTTGCGGTGATGAATTCGTCCCTGGCTCCAAAGACTCAATCACACCTTATGCCTGTTTTTACGCTCCGGCAGCAAAGAAGGTTAAGGAAGGTTGGCTGGATAAACTCTCCCCACAAGGGTACGTAGCCCAGTGGTGGGTTTCAAAAATTGTTCAAACCTACTCTGTGGGTGTGGCCTCCTTTGTGGGAGTGGCTTGCCGCCTATGTGATCGGATGGGAGTGGCTTGCCACCCATGTGACCGGATACGAAGATGCCGACGACACTTGTCAGAACCACCTTAAATTACCTCACCCACAGCACTGGCATGCATAAGAATATGATGTAAACTTGTTTTTTAAAAGGCATCTTTGGTTTGCGTTAAAACAACTTCAACACACGCAATGTTCTGATTGCACCACAAACGCAGTAGCCATCCTTCCCTTTCACAGAGGCACTGAGTTTTATAAATACGAGCATGATAGTGTAGAACTATCCAAGGACCAGTGGTGGGTTTCAAAAAAATTTGGAACCTCTTCTGTAGGTGTGGCCTGCTTTCCGGGTCCACTGGTGGAACCTCTTCTAACTGGTTCGGTAGATTTGACGAACCGGTTCTACCAAATAGGTGCACCACCTCTGACGTAGCCCCCCAAAAAGTCTGTTATAATTGATTCTAGAATGACGATGATTTTACTCACCGTAGAGAGCCAGTTGGATCTACAGCAAGGGTATCCAACACAAGGCTTGTGTATGTGGTGGGTGTCCCAAAAGGCTTCCCAAAAGGACAAAGACATCTCCTCGTCCCTTTTATTTAGTTCAAAGGGAATTCCTCTCCAGCAAAGTCCCGGCCAACAGTCTTTCAAGAGATTTCACAACTGCAGGCCTTTAGCAGGCTTGGAGAGCTCCCTGGCTGATATCTTCGAAACTCCATGCTGTAGCAGCAATTACTGGGCAAGAAGTCAGGAACAGATCTTCACCCTAATGAAACGAACCAATTGTCTCCTACAAACTCCCCTCCCCTTTCACTCCTCTTTATTCCCCATGGGAGGGGCCATTCACCATCCACCTGTGGCTTTACTCCTGAGTCGGCCCTTGTTCCTTAGCTGTTCCCTTCTCCTGGCAGCTCTGCGCATGTGCACACTGGGAACAGGCTCCAGCTGTTCTTCCGCCCCACTGATCTCCGACTCCAAAGGCAGCTGATAACTGTCAGATGGCCCTGGCCCCCTCTCTGCCTCTGACACACAGAGCCCTCATCAGAGCCTTCCCCAGACTCTAGAACTGGCCCATGTTCCTCCCCAAGATCCTCACTGTCTGAGTCTACCACCAGCTCTGCTAGTCGCTGGTGGCCCAAAACACTTGGATCTGGCCCATGGGGCTGTCCTGGAAAATTGAAGGGTTTGGCCTGCGTGGCTTCGGCCCAGTCTACCCAATGCAAAGAGGAAACATCGGTCCAGTTTGGCTTCAGCCCAGTTTACCCAGTGTGATGGGGAAACCTCAGGCCAGTGTGGCTTCAGCCCAGTCTAACCAGTACGAAGGGGAAACATGCCAACAGTTTGGGGAGTGGCGTCAAGATGGCCATGCCCACCCAGTCAGCCATACCCACCCAGTTGGCCACACCCAATGAGTGGCATCAAGTTGGCCAAACCCACCCAGTTCCCCTCCCCAGGTCAACCAGAGCCCTCAGTGGAATTGAGTTTGACACCACTGGTCTACAGGTTGAGGCAGTAGGCTAGAAACAGGAAATCAGATCGGATGATTTTGAGTCTATCACCAGGAAAAAGGTGAGTTCTAGTCCCGCCTCAGGCATGAAATCTGGCTAGTTCACTTTGGGTCAATCACCAGGAGACAAGTGAATTCTAGTATCACCTTCTCTTCTTCCTCCTCCTCTTCCTCCTAATGCTCCTCCTCTTCCTCCTGCTCCTCTTCCACTCCCTTCTTCTCTTCCTTTTCCTCTTCCTCCTCCTCTTCCTCCATCTCCTCTTCAAATTACTTTTGACTTTCTTCCCATGTAGGAAGCATGTGTTTCAGAAACGCTGGGTGAAGTTCGATGGAGAAAGCATGGCTTATTATAGCAACGACAAGGTGAGTCTCTTGCGCTAAATAATGTATAAGTCCACTCTGAGCAAATTATTAGTGTGGACTTAGCCATAGGCAACTGCTTAAACATAAGATTTGGGTAGCAGGCTCACTCAGGGTTTGGTCCTCATTCTCCCTGAAGGTACAAGGCAATTATTAGATGTAGAAAGTAAGGGATATGACCTGGATGGAGATATGCAGGAATCATTCCTTAGCAAAAGCATTTTTAATTCCACCACAAAGCAACATTCAGAAGTGACTCAGGCAGATACTTCCCTAATTCACTGCAGCATAAGAAGGAGAAAGTAGAACACCGTAAGACTTGTAACAGTCTGTTATTAGGGCCAGTCTGAATAAAATTAGTTTTAGGCTTCTCATGGAGCTGATTTTCTTCCCTCCCTTTCCTCTCCCCTCCCCTCCCACACCCCTCCCACACCCCTCCCCCTCCCCTTCCTTGTCTCCTTCCCCCTCCCCTCCCTCTCATTTTCCTTCTCCTTCCCTCCCTCCCCCTCCTTCCGCTGTCTGATTCCTTCCTTACTTCCTCCCCTCCCCTTTCTTTCTTCCTTTCCCTTGCAGTCCAAGGGACTCAATGCAGGAGTCTTCTCCAGCACCATAGTTCAAATGCCTCCATTCTTTGGTGCTCATCCTTCCTTATGGTCCAACTTTCACAGCCATCCATTGCAACTGGGAAAACCATAGCCTTGACTCAGTGGTGGGTTTCAAAAATTTTTAGAACCTCTTCTGTAGTGTGGCCTGCTTTGTGGGAGTGGCTTGCCGACCACATGACTGAGTGGGAGTGGCTTGCCAGCCATGTGACTGGGTGGGTGTGGCCAACTTGTAAAATGTGGTAAAACTCACTTAATAACTTAGCAACCAAAATGTTGGCTCAGAAACTCTGACATTTAAAGCACGCAAATCTTAAAGCTCTCAAGTTACAAGAGCCTTGCAAAAAAAAAAACAACAACAGGGGTGTTCAAACTTGATAGCTTTAAGACTTGTGGACTTCAACTCCCAGAATTCCTCCTCCAGTCATGTTGGCTCAGGAACTCTGGCATTGAAGGGTGCAAGTCTTAAAGCTGTCAAGTTACAAGACCCTTGCACTCTTTAGAAAAAAAAAAACCCAGGGGTGTTCAAACTTGACAGCTTTAAGACTTGCGGACTTCAACTCCCAGAATTCCTCCTCTTGTTCTTCATCTTGATGATGTGCGGATGGGTGGGGGGAGGGAGCTGGATCTGGTTCTAAACGGCATTGTAGATTTGTGGAACCTCTTCTATAGAAGAGCTTAGAACTGGCAGGAACCCACCCCTGCCTTGACTAGAAGCACCTTTGTTGGCACGGTGATGTCTCTGCTTTTCAGGATGCTGTCTAGATTTGCCATAGTTTCCCTCCCCAGGAGCAAGCATCTTTTAATTGCTTGGCTTTAGTCCCCACCTGCGGTGATCTTGGAACCCAGGAAAATAAAACCTATCCCTACGTAGGAGCTGGTAAATGGAAGAGATGGTGGATTTCAAAAATCTAGTAAATAGACAGTGGCTGCAGTTCCGCATCTAGTCAGCAGATGCCTGTAGATGCCAGGATATTATTTCTGGATGGAAAAAAAAAACCTGCAGCATGAATTTTGCAACAAGAGTTAGATCATTGTGATGAAATGGAGAGAAATTTCCTCTGTGGCAACCTGATTGCATCTCCAAAAAAAAACCTGAGCATATGAGAATATGATTGAATGTTAGCAGGCCTGGATTTAACCCACGAGAAATATGGCAGTCAAACCGACCCGTTTCTTTGTGCAACTCTACAAAAACATCTGGGAAATAAAATACTTTCGTAGTGCCGTGTTTCCCCGAAAATAAGGCAGCCTCTTATTTTCTTTTGACCCTCGAAATAAGCACTTGGCCTTATTTTCGGGGAGGTCTTATTATTTTTGAGGTGCAGGAGGTGGTGAGCATGGTCACCTCAGGGCTGCTGCTGTGTTGCAATATTTCCGAGGAGGGATTATTTTAGCGCTTGCGCTCAAAAGCCCAATTGGGCTTATTATCCAGGGAGGTCTTATTTTTGGTGAAACAGGGTAGGAATCTTCGGACCATGTCTTGGTTTCTTTTTTCTGTTGTGCGGCAAGTACCTTTAGTGCTTGACTTACTACAATTCATTTAGTGACCTTACAGTATCGCTGAAAAAATGTGAGTTATGTCCATTTTGTCACACTTACTGACTGTTGCAGCATCCCTGCAGTCACGTGATCAAAAATTTTGCCGCTTGGCCACTGACTCACATTTATGACGGTTGAATTGTTTTTGGTCAACCAAGCTTTTGGAACAGAAATGGAATTTGCAGTAGCTTGGCCAGGAATGTGTAGTCTTGCCTTTTGTAAAGCTACCCTTGTGTGTGAATAAGCTTACCTTTATGGTTTTGATATAGGACATCTACTCCAAGGGCATCATCCTTCTTTCCGCGATAGCGACCGTCCGGATGCATGGAGACAGCAAGTTTGAAGTGGTGACAGCACACCGAATATTTGTCTTCAGGGCTGAAAAGGAAGGTGAGCCTCATTTTTTGAGGATTCCTTTATTGGCTGCAAAACATTTGATTTTTTTTCAGATCAGAAGGGGGATTCAGCCGGTTCGGATCGGTTCGGGCGAACCAGTAGCTTCAACAATCAGTTGGCCCTGCCTCCCACCCCACTTATGCTGTCTTTCTAGCTCATCTCCAGCTTAAAAAGAAGCTTCTTGGGTGAGAGGTGGAATATCTTCAAAGAAAAACCAGAAAGTCCAGTTGTCTCTTTAAAAAGCACATTTGGGACATCCGTGAGCTGGATGACTGAGAATCTCCTTAGACATTCGCTGTGGGATTTCTAAGTTGGTGCCTCCTAAATATGTGGAAATAACCATTATTTTCAGCCGGAATAGCGTTTTGATCCAGGAAACCTCGTTAATGGTTAAGGCACCGGGCTAGAACCTGGGAAATTGTGAGTTCTAGTCCCAACTTAGACAAGAAAGCCAGCTAGGTGACTTTAGGCCGATCAACTAGGATCTCAGGGTTCCAAAGAGCATCCAAAATTAAATCAGAGTCCAAGACAAAGTATTGCTCAACGTTCCAATTTATGAAGCGAGCCATAGTGGCACATCTGGGAAAACCCAAATCTGAAAGCTTCCCGATTTGCCGCACCTAGTTGAAATTTGAAGATCCTGCTCCCACACCCACAAGCCCATCACATGGTCCAATCTTCCGCTGCCATGTTGGCAGCTTCCACCAATCCAGTTCCGGCCAGGTGCAGAGACAAAGGATGACCTTGGCTTTCTAGAAAGAATGTTGTTATGGCTACATAGCATCTAACTCTGTACAATCCCCTCTCCCATTTTCCCACAATAGAAAAGGCATAGTAGAATAATAGAAAGTGTGGCAGGCCAAAGGCCCAGAAGAAAAGATGGCTGCAGGCCTGGCATAGGAGACAAATGCATCACTGAATGCCCAGTTTTAGGAAACCATGACCCCACCAGAAAAGGTGTTGCCACATCAGCAGTGGACAATCCTGAGTAGGATTCACACCTCACACAACATCTGTCGGGACACACTCTGGCTCATATTTATGATGGCTGCAGGGTCCCTGGGAGCGGAGGGGGTTCATGTTATCTCCGTTTTGCAATCATCCAGGTCATGGTTGTCTCAAAGGTGCTTTCTCAAGAGGCCACTGGACTTCCTTGTTTTTCTCTGAAGACATTTTGCTTCTCATCCAAGAAGCTTCTTCAGCTCTGACTGGATGGTTGGCGAATGGAAGGATTGATACTCCTGGCAGACAGCTGGCCATTTGCATCCTTTTAAGAGAGTTGTTGAGGCCACTTGGAGGTTTATCTATCTTCTGGCGAGCAACATTCATGGGGAAGCCAGATCCGTTTAATGACCTTGTTACTAACTTAACAACTGCAGTCATTCAGTTCATGATTGTGGTGAGAAAAGTCCTTAAAAACCGTGGCACGACAAAACCGCGCTCAACTAAAGCGCGCCCGATTAAACCGCGTCGCTGACGTCATCAACAGGGCGACAACAGCGAGCGCGGAGAAAGAAGGGCGCTTTAAATAGCGCTTTGAAAGCAAGCCGATTCAAGTTAAGGTAAGGGTTAGCTTTAGGGTTAGGTTTAGGGTTAGGTTAAGGGTTAGGGTTAGGTTTAGGGTTAGGTTAAGGGTTAGGTTTAGGGTTAGGTTTAGGATTAGGTTTAGGGGGGTTAGGTTTAGGTTTAGGGGTTAATTTTAGGCTTAGCATTTACAGCGTGCTTCTGTCTCCGCGCTGTTGTCGCCCTGTGATGACGTCAGCTACGCGGTTTCGTCGAGCGCGCTTTAGTCAAACACGGTTTTGTAGTGGAACCCTTAAAAACGGGGCATTAAACCACCTGATTCACTCAGCAAGCATGTTCCCCACTTTTAACAACCACAGCATTCTGCTTAACAACTTAACCATGGTTACAGTGTCCTGGGGATCTTGTGATTCCCCTTTTACGATCTTCTGACAAGCAAAACCAACGGGGGAAGCCAAATTCACTTAACCACCAGGTGACTAACGCATCCACTGGGGCGATTCCTTTAACAACTGTGCAAAAGAAAGGTTGTACAATGGGGGCCAAGCTCCCTTCACAACTGTCTCGCTTAGGAACGGAAATGTCAGGCTAAAATGTGGTCATAGGCCGAGGATTGAGGACTCCCTGTATTTAAGCAAGTGTGAAACAAGTGCTTCAAACTCTGAAGCTCCGTTGGGCCTTGCAAAACTAATTGGCAATTAGTTTCTCTGGCAGCATTTCAAGGGAGATAAAGGTGGGTGCTTATCAGCCTTATCCCGAAAGACTTTGGCAGACTTCTGATGGACTCTTTACAAACTATTTGGGACTCATTATGGGCTGGGAAATGAACAAAATTTGGAGCCTTTTAAATAAAAGAGGGTTTTTGGAGGCTAAGCATATGATTTATGCTTTATCAGGAAGCCTAGGTCAGAACGGGAGGGATTTTTTTTGCCTATGAATAGAGCTTTCTCTCTCTTTTTCTCCGAAGTGCTGTCATCTGCTGTGGACTATTAAGGAAGGTGGAGCCTTCTTTCCAAAGAGCATGTTTCTCCATTTCTCATCCAGGGGAATATAATAATCTGGCTTTTAAAAAATATTTCTCAAAATATTTCACTCTTCTAGGAGAGGGGCGGGTGCTAACTTTCTACATGTCATTTTTTGTGTGCGCGCACGAATGTTTAGAAGAACGGAACAATTGGGTGACCATCCTCTTCACTGCTCTGCGGTCCCTCCCGGCAATTTCTCGAGCACGGACGGCCGTTCCTCCAGAAAAATGCGGCTACCTGGAATTGAAAGGCTACAAAACCAAGATCTTTACCCTGCTGCAAGGGAACAGTGTGTGGATATGCAAGAACTACCAGGTGACGCCTGCAATTTTCTTTCTTTCTCTTTTCTTTTCCTGCTGGCCCCAAATCTGAGGTGATGTTAGTAAGGCTGCCGAGAAAAATTAGGAAGCTTGGACTGATTGTGTATTTACAAAATAACACCCCACCTCTCCTCCCCTCCATTCGTCCTAATCCTTTCCCCCTCCATTTCATTTGATTCCATTTGATTCCATTCCACCTTTTCTCTTCTCTTCCCTTTCCTTCCTTTCCTTATTATTCTATTCTATTCTATTCCCTTCCATTCCTCCTCTTCTCTCCTCTTCTCTTCCTTTCCCTTCCCTTCCTTTCCTTATTCTTCTATTCTATTCTATTCTATTCTATTCTATTCTATTCTATTCCTCTTCTCTTCTCTTCTCTTCTCTTCCCTTCCTTATCTTCTATTCTATTCTATTCTATTCCCTTCCATTCCTCCTCTTCTCTCCTCTTCTCTTTTCCTTTCCCTTCCCTTCCTTTCCTTATTCTTCTATTCTATTCTATTCCTCTTCTCTTCTCTTCTCTTCTCTTCTCTTCTCTTCCCTTCCCTTCCTTCTATTCTATTCTATTCCTTCTGTTCTGTTCTGCTCTACTCTACTCTACTCTACTCTACTCTAGCATTCAGCCAGTGATTTTGAGCAACTGGTTGTAGCAATAGAGTGGTAAGACAAATACTTGTGAACATACCCTAGGTAGATGGAATAGATGGCATATTTGTACGTCTGACTTTGTACCCACATACTTAAGTCCATGCATAAACGTAAAGTGTGTACAACATATAAGTACATGCAACCTCCCACAGATGCCACATATGTGTGGATGTGTATTGATTTGTAGCAACAGGATATCACTTTCATCTTTCTCAATTTAACTTCTGACATCAAGATATTTTCAGTGAGAATTACTAGGTGTGAGAGCTGCTTCTTGGAAAGGTAAAAAAGCTAGTTTCCAAAACAATTAACATGTATGGGCAGGCAAGATCAAAGGAATGTGAGAAAAGAAAACAAGGCAGTTTTCTATTCAACTGTCTCGATTTGTCTATGAACAGTTTAGGATTGCAGTTTGACCTCAGCTGTGTTGAACAATGTTCAGTGTTTGGCGTCTTTGGTTCTTTTGGTGTTGGATGGTATTTGCCACCCTAAAATTAGAAGTTGGACTGCCATACAAAAGCAGTGGGGGGAGAAGAGGGGGGGGGAGGAAGGAGGGAAGGAATCCAGCAGGAAAAAAGGAATATAGCTATATCAATTGACGGATGGAAGGAAGGAGGGAAGGAAGAAAAAGGAAGGACTGAATCAGGAAGGAAGGAATCTAGCTATATGAATTGAAAGAAGGAAGGAAGGAGTGACTCAGAAAGGAAAGAAGGAAGGAAGGAATATATACGAATTGAAGGAAAAAAGGAAGGAGTGACTCAGAAAGGAAAGACGGAGGGAAGGAATCTATATGAATGAAAGGAAATAAAGAAGGAAGGAGTGACTCAGAAAGGAAAGACGGAGGGAAGGAATCTATGAATGAAAGGGAAGAAAGAAAGAAGGAAGGAAGGAAGGAAGGACTGAATCAGGAAGGAAGGAATCTAGCTATATGAATTGAAAGAAGGAAGGAAGGAGTGACTCAGAAAGGAAAGAAGGAAGGAAGGAATATATACGAATGGAAGGAAAAAAGGAAGCAGTGACTCAGAAAGGAAAGACGGAGGGAAGGAATCTATATGAATGAAAGGAAAGAAAGAAGGAAGGAAGGACTCTACGTAGTTATATGAATTGAAGGAAGCAAGGAGTGAATCAGAAAGGAAAGAAGGAATCCAGTTACATAAGTGGAAGGAAGGAAGGAGGGTGGGAGGGAAGGAAGGAGTAAATTAGGAAGGAAGGAATCTAGCTATAAATAGAAGGAAGGAAAGAGTGAATCAGGAAGGAGGGAAGGAATCCAGTTATATATAAGTGGAAGGAAGGAGGGAGGGAAGGAAGGAATCTGATTATATGAATACAAGGAATTCTTGTGTTAACAAATCTCCCGTGGAGGGTGTAGGAGGCAAGGGTAGCGGCTTCATAGCAGTTTTTGGAGATATATTATTAAGGAAACGCTTCTGTTTAGATTTGGGAGCCATTCCAGAGTAAAAATAAAAGACAAGCAATCAGGCGAGCCAAAAATCAAAGTCTCTGCTCCCCTCAGTTAATCTTTTAGCAATTAGTACGGAGAAGCCTTCAGGAGGGTAGGGCTGACTAAGTACGTCACATCAAACACAAAAGCTACGAGATCGCCATCTTGTGACGCAGCTAAAAAAGAAAGGGAGCCTTTCGCGAAATTGAAGCTGGTATTTTAGATAGTAATAGAAGAAATTCCTCAGGAATGGTCCCCGCCCGGATTGACTTTTAAATAGCTTAGCTTTGTCCTGGGGGGGGGGGCAATCTGCCTAGGGCTGCAAAAAAGGCAGCGCGGAAAACTGGCCGGAGTAAAGGCTCAGCTAATGTTGAACCTCTTCTCCATTCACAGCAAAAAAAAAGCTATGAATTACAAAGAGATCCTAACGACTGACCTACTCCCTGCCCCTTTCTGCCAGAAAGGGGAGATATCTATAGATCTTATAAGATATACGAACCAGAATCCTGACAGGAGCTTCGTTGAGCTCCCGACGGCGGCAGGCTCCACCCCCCGAAGCCGACACTCGCCAATTTAGATGTTCCGCCAAGTTGATGAGTTGACCTCGGATGATCTCAGTAAGTGGAAGGAGGAAGGCCGGGCCTCATAAGAATTTGGAAAGACTTAGCACAGGAAAACCAACCACTGTAACCTGTACTGAGAAGTTGACCTCAGAGATCTCAGAAAAAGTTCTCTTCCCACCAAAAAGCCCCACATAATTGTGCCCATCAAGTCAGCGGGAGTTGAACCCAGTTTGAAGAAACTTCATAGTTCTTTTTTCCTTTTCCTTTTCCCCATATACATTTGCAAGCGGGGGGGAACACAAAAGATACTTTTTGGAGGTAGCCATGTGGGCTATTGATTTGTTCCTCCCCTGATGAAAAGGGCAACGGGAGGATGTAAGATACAGAAATGGCTAGAGGAAGTTATAGGATAGGATAGGATAGGATAGGATAGGACACACCCCTGAACCCCATTTTGGGCTTAGCAAGTCTCCCTGCCACTTCCTGGGACCAAAAACAGGGTATGTGGGGGGCACACTGCTCCCCCCATGCTCCCCTTGCCCCCGCACAAGCATGCACGACCTTCTTCCCCCCCCAATTTGCACGCATCTCTCGCAAGCACCTTGCAACCCATGTATGCACGACAGAGACCCGAAAATCTGCTAGCCATCGGGAGGCCCCTGCGCATGTGCAATGGAGCTCAGGTGAGGCGACGGCTTGCATGTCCACAAAGAGAGCTTTGCGTGCCACTTGTGGCACATGTGCCATAGTTCCGCCATCACAGAGATTAGGATAGGATAAGGTAGGTTAAGGAAAGGGAAGGGAAGATGAGATAACTATCTCGCTGAAGAGAACTGAAGAAGCTTCTTGGATGAGAAGCAAAATGTCTTCAAAGAAAAACAACTTGTAAAATGTGGTGGAACTCACTTAACAACGCTCTTGCTTAGCAACCAAAATGTTGGCTGAGAAACTCTGGCATTTGAAGCACGCAAGTCTTAAAGCTGTCACGTTACAAGACCCTTGAACCCCTAACTCTTTAGAAAAAACAACCCAGGGGTGTTCTAACTTGACAGCTTTAAGACGTGTGGACTTCAACTCCCAGAATTCCTCCTCCAGTCACGTTGGCTCAGGAACTCTGGCACTGAAGTGTGCAAGTCTTAAAGCTGTCAAGTTACAAGACCCTTGCACCCCTAACCCTTTAGAAAAAAAAACTCCAGGGGTGTTCAAACTTGACAGCTTTAAGACTTGTGGACTTCAACTCCCAGAATTCCTCCTCTCGCTCTTCATCTTGATGATGTGCGGACGGGCGGGGGGAGGGAGCTGGAAGCGGTTCTAAACGGCACAGTAGATTTGTGGAACCTCTTCTATAGAAGAGTTTAGAACTGGCAGGAACCCATCCCTTTTTGCCATGGCCTCTTGCAAAAAAACATCTTTGGGATATAACTGCAAACCACAATGCTAATGAAAACAATGGGCCCAATCTTAGGGACAACCATGACCTGGATGGCTGAGAATCTCTATAGACTTTTAGCTATGCAGATTTGAGATGAAGACCCTTGGAATGGTGTGGGAGTAGGAATGGATTTCCAAAAAAATTGCAGACTGCAAGAACCAGTTGCACCACTAATAAGCCTCCAAGTGGCCTCAACGACCCTCTAAAAGGATGCAAATGATTAGCTGTCTGCAAGGAATATAAATCCTTCCATTCCCCACCATCCAATCGGAGCTGAAGAAGCTCCTTGGATGGGAAGCGAAACGTTTTCCAAACAAAAACAAAAAAACCAAGAAAGTCCTCTTGCCTTTTGACAAAGCACTTTTGGGACAACCATGACCTGGAGGACTGAGAATCTCCATGAACATTGAAATGCCCGGTGGAACTATTGTCTTGGGGCTTGTCAAAATGGCGAGGCTGAATGGAAGGATTGTTTTCATGGCGCTGTGATTCTATTATCTTTTCATTATTGCTGGCTGTTAAGCAAATGCCAGTCACTGATATTGACTCTTCAGACATCTGAATATAAATGAGCTGAGCCAGGGGAACATAATACGGTCACAATTGCTGGAGTCCATCAGCTAGCAGAGTGTGAAATTCTGAATAAGCCCAGCTTAATTATTGCAGTGTTCAGCTGCCTTGAAAGCAAAGCAAAGCAAGGCAGAAAAACACTCATTCGTGTGCAAAAAAAGGGGGCATATTTATATATTAGAATAGAATAGAATAGAATAGGAATGGAATGGAATGGAATGTAGAATAACAGAATTGGAAGGGACCTTAGAGGTCTTCTAGTCTAACTCCCTGCTTAGGCAAGAATAGAATAGAAAGAATGGAATGGAATGGAGAATGGAATAGGAATGGAATAGGAATGGAATAGGAATGGAATAGAATAGAATAGAATAGAATGAATGGAATAGGAATAGGAATGGAATGGGAATGGAATGGAATGGAATAGAATGAATGGAATAGAATAGAATAGAATGAATGGAATAGGAATGGAATAGGAATAGGAATGGAATGGGAATGGAATGGAATAGAATAGAATAGAAAGAATGGAATGGGAATGGAATAGGAATGGAATGGAATAGAATAGAATAGAATAGAATGAATGGAATAGGAATGGAATGGAATAGAATAGAATAGAATAGAATGAATGGAATATGAATAGGAATGGAATAGGAATAGGAATGGAATGGAAATGGAATGGAATAGAAAGAATGGAATGGAATGGATAATGGAATAGGAATAGGAATAGGAATGGAATAGAATAGAATAGAATAGAATAGAAAGAATGGAATAGGAATGGAAGAAGAATAGAAATGGAATAGAATGGAATGGAGAATGGAATAGGAATAGGAATGGACTGGACTGGAATAGGAGTAGGAATGGAATAGGAATGGAATGGCATAGAATAGAATAGAATAGAATAACAGAATTGGAAGGGACCTTGGAGGTCTTCTAGTCCAACTCCCTGCTTAGGTAGAAATAGAATAGAATAGGAATAAGAATAAGAATATAATAGAATTATTTATTGGCCAAGTGTGATTGGACACACAAGGAATTTGTCTTTGGTGCATAAGCTCTCAGTGTACATTAAAAAAACATTCATCAATGTTAAG
>NC_045549.1:72371174-72403976 GCF_009769535.1 Thamnophis elegans | reverse complement strand
AGCGCTGGCAAAATTGAAGTTTTGTCTCGGTCAATATTTATCACTATTCCTGTTAAGAATTTATTTACTCTCCTCCTTTTTCCTCTAGGCCATGGTAATAAAGGCAGCTCTTCATAACAAGGATCTCAGGAGGGGAGAGATAATACTTTTAATTAGTGTAGAGTGTTTGTATCATCTTCTCCGAGATGTTTGCGAGAAGAGCGATTCAAGGATTTTCCCCTCCTTCCAAGCAAAATAACCTCCAGTCGATTCCTTGGGGCGGATACTTCAAAATTTCCCTTTTCTTCCCTAGGGGAGAATCAATGCAGCGATGACTATGCAATTGATTCCCTTGCCAAATCCATCCATAGTACATTGTTTGTGCACAGAGCAATAAGATGGAGAAACTACCGTATTTTTTGGAGGATAAGACACATCTTTTTCCCTCAAAAGGAAAAGCCTGAAAATCTGAGTGCGTCTTATATACTGAATACAGCATTTTTTGCCCACTTCACCAAAATGGCTGTGCATAGCCTATAGGAGGCTTTCAGAGTGCTCCTGGCGGCTGGGGAGGACAGAAATGAGTGAAAAATGGGCTGTTTTTTTGCTCAATTTTGCCCCACTAGCCCCCAGGAGCACTCTATAAGCCTTCTAAAGGCTATTCATGCCTTTTGGGGAGGAGAAAACGGGCCCGTTTTCACGAAAAATGGGTCATTTTTGGGAGATCTGCAAAGTGCAAAAACTTTTAATTTGCCTCTTCGAAATCTTAGTGTGTCTTATACTCCGGTGCGTCTTATACTCTGAAAAATACGCTATCCCTGTGTCTCTTAACTCATTCTGCTGAAATCTTTCCACCCGACGAAACTTCCCAATCAAAACGTGAACAAATGGTGAAATAATATGGCTTCTAGGCCAGTGGTGAGATTCAAATAATTTAACAACTGGTTCTCTGCCCTAATGACTAGTTGGGTAGGTGGGACTCAGTGGTCATGTGACTGTGTGGGCGTGGCCAACTCAACGTCACTCCCGTCAATGAGCGCTCCACCTTAGCTGTTACAATATAATAAGGGTTAACCGGAGAGGCACTTTCTGTAAGCAGGGCAATAAAGATGAGGCTAGAAACAACACCAGAATGTTTCTTTCGTGCTTTCCTTACAGGATTAACCCTGTAAAGTGGAAAAAAACAAACAAAAGGAGATTTCTTCCAACAACTGATTCTTCAAACTACTTAGAAAATTAACAACCGGTTCTCCCAAACAGGTGTGAACTGGCTGAATCCCACCACTGCTTCTAGCCCTTACCTCCAGGAACATTCTGAAAAAATGTGATTATCAGGAAATATTTCATCACTCATCCGTGCAACTTCCCCATTTTCAAAAATAACATTTGGTTAGGCAAGGTGTCAGTTAATAAACTTTGTCCCTGAGTTTGCAGTAGCAATCACATCGAGTAACTGATTCAGCAGGATTCGATAACTTCTTTATGTACATAATAACACATAAGGCATATATACAATACCCATGCTGCTTCTTCCAACCTGGTAGCAAATACAAGGAAACACGAGCAGAGGAGACAACTGTTTCACTTTCAGTTTTGAGCAGCAGACTAGTTTCGAGCTCAGCACAGACTCAGAGCTCCAGAGCTAAGCCATGCCCAGGCTCCAAACTGTTTCAACTCCCATTGGCTGACCCTGTTACTAAGCCCTATTCCAGTTTGTGAATATACTGTATCTACACTGACAGGCCCATGCTTTAGTGTTTTTTTATATGCTTTCAGCCTAGATGGCAGCAATCGTGATAGTACTTCACAGTATTTTACAGCCCTCTCTAAGCAGTTGGTGGAGTTGGCATCTTGCCCCCAACAATCCCAGTCCTCATTTTACCAACTTCGGAAGGATGGAAGGTTGAGACAACTTTGAGCCAAGTCAGGATTGAACTTCTGGAAGTCGGCAGAATTAGTCTGCAATACTTCATTCTAAGCATGGGGCGGGAAGGGAGGGAGGGAGGGAGGGCAACAGGACTAGCACTTAGACATATACTGCTTCACAATGGTTTACCTCCCTCTCTAAGCTGTTTATAGAGTCAGCCTCTTGCTCCCAACAATCTGGGTCCTCATCTTACTGACCTCGGAAGGATGGAAAGCTGAGTCAACCTTGAGCCAGTCAGGATCAAACTGCTGGCAGCTGGCAGAGTTAGCCTACAATCCTGCATTCTAACCACTGTGTGGGAGGGAGGGAGGGAGGGAGGGAGGGAGGAAGGAAGGAAGGAAGGAAGGAAGGAAGGAAGGAAGGAAGGAAGGAAGGAAGGGCCATAGTAGCACTGTGGTGAGAATGCCATATTGCAGGCTAATTCACTGCTCACAGCCAGGAGTTCGATCCTGACCGGCTCAAGGTTGACTCAGCCTTCCACCCTTCCGAGGTGGTTAAAATGAGGACCCAGATTGTTGTGGGCAAGAGGCTGACTTTGTAAACTGCTTAGAGAGGGCTGTGAAAGCACTACGAAGCGGTATATAAGTCTAAGCGCTATTGCTATTGCTATTTTGGCTGGAATGGCTCAACTTGCGCGCGCGCACACACAAACACACACAGACACACACACAGACACACACAGACACACACACACAGACACACACAGACACAGACACACACACACACACCTCCTTTTTAATCACTTGTTTCAGGGTTCTCCCCTTTTCCAGGGAAGGATTTCAGTATTATTGTTCTTTCGGCGTAATCTTCCCAGAAATAGCAAAAAGTAAGATGGTTAAATATGAACATGGGGGGAAAAAAAATAGGTATTTCAGATGTCTTATGACTTTTTAAACCTATTAATTAGACAATGGGGGAAACGTGTTTTCAGGCTGCTGATCTTCTCCCTCGCCCATACCTTGCTCCCCCTCACCCTCCCTGCTTAATCCCCACAAAATTTCAAATTTATGCACATTAAGAACGCAGCAAATTTAGCTGCTAAGAATTCTGGCCAGTCGTAGTGGAAATTAGCTTTAATCCCCCTAAAATGAAGTAAGCTTAGGTTTCTAAATGCTTCTTTACAGCAATGGACGAGCAGGGAGGTGGGGTTTTTTTGCTCCAAAAATCAATCCCTCCCCCTTCTCAATTTAAATTCTATTTTTACCAAAAGTATCAAGGATCCCTTTTTTTTATTATCGGCTAGCTTTTTATTCTCTCCACCCGGAACTGGCAGGAAATGGGACATTTGGAATTCATACAATAGGGGAGCACTCCAATCCTCTCTTTGCTCTGTGTCAGGGTTCCAAGTCACACACCGCCAACGAAAGAAGAGGACTGAGATGTCTCGTTTATTTGTTTATTCGTATTGTTGGCTTTTCTCACCATGATCGGGAAGATGGTTTACTCATTTAGGAGTAAAGAAATGTAAAATATACTTTAGAATAGAATAACAGAGTTGGAAGGGACCTTGGAGGTCTTCTAGTCCAACCCACTGCTAAAGCAGGAAACCCTACACCACCTCAGACAAATGGTCATCCAACATCTTCTTAAAAACCTCCAGTGTTGGAGCATTCACAACTTCTGGAGGCAAGCTGTTCCACTGATGAATTGTTCTCACTGTCAGGAAATTTCTCCTCAGTTCTAAGCTGCTTCTCTCCTTGATTAGTTTCCACCCATTGCTTCTTGTCCTACCCTCAGGTGCTTTGGAGAATAGCTTGACTCCCTCTTCTTTGTGGCGGCTCCTGAGATATTGGAAGACTGCCATCATGTCTCCCCTGGTCCTTCTTTTCATTAAACTAGACATACCCAGTTCCTGCAACCGTTCTTCATATGTTTGAGTCTCCAGTCGCCTAATCCCCTTGGTTGCTCTTCTCTGTACTCTTTCGAGAGTCTCCACATATGTTTTACATCATGGTGACCAAAACTGGATGCAGTATTCCAAGTGTGGCCTTACCAAGGCATTAAAAGTGGTATTAACTTCCAGTGTTGGAGCATTCACAACTTCTGGAGGCAAGTTGTTCCACTGATTAATTATTCTAACTGTCAGGAAATTTCTCCTTGGTTCTAAGCTGCTTCTCTCCTTGATTAGTTTCCACCCATTGCTTCTTGTCCTGCCCTCAGGTGCTTTGGAGAATAGCTTGACTCCCTCTTCTTTGGGGCAACCCCTGAGATATTGGAACACTGCTATCATGTATTTTCATATATCTACTGTATATTTTCATCTTCCTCGGAAGATCATTAGAACGCCATTTTATGAAAGGCAAGTAGAAAAAAAGGGGGGGGAAAAAACACGCTGGTCTACTCCGAAAGGAAGAACTACGGACTTCCATGGGGTTTACTCTCAGACAATTATTTATAATATTTGCAACTGAGATTTATAGTGCTTTGGATAGACCAATCTGTCAGCTGTGCCGAGTCTCCAGCATCCATTCATTTTAAAACTGCTCCCCAAATGCAAACAGCGGGGTCTATTTATCATTCGGCGAATGAAGTAAACCTTTGCTTCACGGTTTCCTTTCATTGAATTAATTCAGAACGGAGCTGGAAGGGACCCTGGAGGTCTTCTAGTCCAGCCTCCTGCTCAAGCAGGAGAGCCTATACCACTGTGATGGCGAACCTCTGGCACGCGTGCCATAGGTGGCACAGGGAGACATTTCTTAGGGCATGCGAGGCATTGCTCTGTCAGCTCCAGCGCGCATGCGCGGGCTGCCCAGCTGATTTTGGCCTTCATATTTGGCTGGTTTTGCCCTCCAGAGACTTCCTTGAAGCCTCTGGAGTGAGAAAAACAACCCAATGCACAAACCGGAAGTTCAGGAACGAACTTCCGGTTTGCGCATTGGGCCGTTTTTCTCCTTCCGGAAGCTTCGGGAGGCTTCCCTGAGGCCTCTGAAGGGAGAAAAATGGGCCTACACGGAAACCAGAAGTTGGAAAATGGACCATTTTCGGCCTCTGAGGGGCCTCCGGGTGGGCTGGGGGAGGGGGGCTCCGGGTGGGTGGGTGGATGGGGGGCGTTTTCATCTCCCCAGGTTCCTAGAAAGTCTCTGGAGCCTGGGGAGGGTGAAAAACGGGTCCATTGTGCCATTGCGCACCAAAAGCGAGGCGAGGGGAGGTCACGCGTACATACGCAAGGGGAAGCACATGCACGGGGGGGGGAGGCACATAGAATTATGGGTGTGGGCAAGCACACACACAACCTCCCCCGCAATCCCCCTGCTTTTGGCACGCGATGGCAAAAAGGTTAGCCATCACTGCTATACCATTTCAGACATATGGCTGTCCAGTCTCTTCTTAAAAACCACCAGTGATGGAGCAGCCACAACTTCTGGTGGAAAGTTGTTCCAATGGTTAAATGCCCTCATTGTCAGGAACTTTGTCCTTAATTCCAGGCTGTTTCTCTCCTCGATTCGTTTCCATCCATTGTTTCTTGTCCTGCCTTCAGGTGCTTTGGAGAATAGCTTGACTCCCTCTTCTTTGTGGCAACTCCTGAGATATTGGAAGACTGCTATCATGTCTCCCCTAGTCCTTCTTTTCATTGAACTAGACATCCCCAGTTCCTGCAACCGTTCTTCATCTGTTTTAGCCACCAGTCCCCTAATCCTCTTTCTTGCTCTTCTCTGAACTCTTTCTAGAGTCTCCACATCTTTTTTTACATCGCATGGTAGAGATAGTCATTGCACATCCATGTGGCTTCATGTTAATTCCTGATCAGTTCTTCTTATCACATGCAGGCTTTTAAAAAAATATAGTTTGAAGTGTAAACTCCCACACACCATTTAGATTATATAACTCTGGGTTTTAAAACAATACCACTGAGATACATACATACATACATACATACATACATACACATACACATACACATACACATACACATACGTACGTACGTACGTACGTACGTACGTACGTATGTATGTATGTACTGATTTGCTTTATCACCTTCTGGCAGGAGGCTTTGCCATATCTTGCAAAGCAGAACAACTAGATTCTGTAGTAGCTTTACACCCTATAGTATCAAACTTGTGAACACTCAAGAGTCCCTTTTCTGCTATGTACTCAAAATGGACTATGAGATTATATTCTTTTGAAAACGGGCCTCAGAATTTGATTCTTTTAATTATATGCTAGTTTGTTCACAGAACAAAAAATGACAATAAAAGTTCTCTCCTCTCCTCTGCTCTCCCTTCCTTTATCCTTCCCTCTCCTTCCCTCTCCTCTCCTCTTTCCCCCCTCTCTTCTTCCCTCCTTTTCTCTCCTCTCCTCTCCTCTATCCTTCCCTCCCTCCCCTCTCCCTCTTTCCTCCCTTCTTCTCTCCCCCCTCTCCCTTCTGCTATCCTCTCCTCTCCCCTCTCCTTCCATCTCCTCTTTTCCCCTCCCCTCTCTTCTTCCCTCCTCTTCTCTCCTCTCCTTTCCTCTATCCTTCCCTCCCTCCCCTCTCCCTCTTCCCTCCCCTCTCCCTTCTGCTCTCCTCTCCCCTCTCCTTCCATCTCCTCTCCTCTCCCCTATACTTCCCTCTCCTCTTTTCCCCTCCCCTCTCTTCTTCCTTCCTCTCCTTTCCTCTCCTCTATCCGTCCCTCCCCTCCTCCCCTCTCCCTCTTCCCTCCCTTCTTCTCCCTTCCCCTCCCCCTTCTGCTATCCTCTCCTCTCCCCTCTCCTTCCATCTCCTCTCCTCTCCCCTCTCCTGTCCTATCCTATCCTATCCATTTGCATGAATGACAAAGACCGGGAGGGAGGAATTGTAAGACCCATCAAAGGGACAGAAATAAGCTTAATTCTAAGAAAATGTAGTTCTGGATCCAGGAACATGTTCCATTGATTTTTGCACGCCAACGTGGCTTCTAATCAAGCCAACTGTATAACCACATTAAAGCAGAACACTTAATAATTTGATTTTCTCAGCTCACCCACAGTGAAACTGGAAGTACACCACCAACACTAATGACAAGAGGGGAATTCCTAATCTCCTCGCATTATTCATCTTTTCACGGAACGGTTTTGGATATAATAGTGTTGTACACTTAGTACATAAGAATAACTAAAGCCATATCCATAATTCATATGAAATGATAAAAGGGGGTGGGATGGGGAAAACAGCCTCCTCCTGCCCACATATTTCTCTCGTGCCATTTTATACAACTAAATTATTAACATTTAAGCCAGCTCACTTAATGGTAGGAATAAACGCAAATTAAGTAGGGAGACTAATATATACAATTCATGTATCTAAAGAGTGCTCCAAAGCCTCTTGACAGTAAAATATTTGCTCTAATATGAAAAGAGTGGTGTACTTTTTTTTAGACCTCTGTATAATTGACCTAGAAGGAGTATCTTTTTTCAGCTTGGCAGAATTAGTCTCTTTGCCACCATGAAAGCACTCAAGATTTACTCCTATTGTCTCTTTGTTATTTATAATTCAAAAGAACATTAGTAGATGTAGGAGTCAGGGAGGCCTTTGGAATGAAATCCGTACGGGAAATAAATACAGTCGCACATCTCTCCTCATCACTCTTCCCAAAAGCCTGCATGAGACCTTGAGCACTTCCTTAAACGGAGGGGTCATGCCCCCGCCGGAGTCTGAATCTGCAAGAGAAGATGAGCTGTAAGAAGAGGCGACTATTGTGGTCCACCGGTGGCCTGCAGAGCTGGTGGCAGATTTGGTCAGTGAGGAGGTTGGGGAGGAGCATGGGTGAGTCCTGGAGTCTGGGGAAGGCTTGGAAGGCCCCAAACCTGTTTGAATTTTCATCCTTCCAATCCCACACAGTCCAACAATTATTGAGTTTTCAACACTTTTTTTGTACTTTTTTGAATGGCACTTCTGAATGGTTCATCGACAAATGCGCGCCAGACAAATGCGTGCCGACAAAACCGCCGTGACAAAACGGTGATGTTGAAAGTGCGCCCACTAAAGCGCATCGACAAATGTGCGCCGACAAAAGTGCACCATCGAAAACAACGCAAAAACAACGGTAACAATGGTAACAACCCTAATCCTAACCCTTACCCTAACCCTAACCCTAACCCTAACCCTAACCCTAACCCTAACCCTAACCCTAACCCTAACCCTAACCCTAACCCTAACCCTAACCCTAACCCTAACCCTAACCCTAACCCTAACCCTAACCCTAACCCTAACCTAAAAACCCTAATCGCGCTTTTGTGGGTGCATTTTTGTCAGCGCGCTTTAGTGGGTGCGCTTTCAACATCGCCATTTTGTCGCGGCGGTTTTGTCGGGCACGCATTTGTCAGGTCACACTTCTGAATAGTCAAATATGACTTTTTCAGGCTCGTGCCTCGGTGTGCATATTTCCCAATGAAACACACCGAGACAGGAAGATCATTTTATTACAATTTATCAGAATTCAGACAAAAGGGATTCCTCGTTCAAAGAGGGAACCCCGATCTTTAGCTTACATCCCCTTCTATAGTTAACATAACAAAGAAACTTGAAAGAGGAAAGTTGATTGGACAGGATAATAACATACATGTTTATTAAAATGAGGTCTGAAGGGGAATAGATTGTAAGGAGTAAGGTTAGAGTTAGGGTTCACAAGAGACAAGCCAGACCCCAATTTGTACTAACAAACTTTTCTTATCAAGAAACTAGTCTCCAGCTTGTTCATCAATTTAGGAATGTTAAAAGCTAATAAACCTTGAACATCACTTTAAAAGAAAGAATATAAATCAGATAAAAATACAAGCTAGCCAAGGTGGCGCAGTGGTTAAATGCAGCACTGCAGGCTACTGCTAGATCAGCAGGTCAGCGGTTCAAATCTCACCGGCTCAGGGTTGACTCAGCCTTCCATCCTTCCGAGGTGGGTAAAATGAGGACCCAGATTGTTGGGGGCAATATGCTGACTCTCTGTAAACCGCTTAGAGAGGTCTGAAAGGCCTATGAAGCGGTATATAAGTCTACTGCTATTGCTATAACTATATTACTTAACAAATCACAATACCCATGTTATTTGCCCCACACTTCCTACCATCGGGAAGGAGATATAGAAGCCTAGCCAGCTGCACAAACAGACTGAAGAACAGTTTTTATCCGTGGGCTGTCAGACTCCTGAATGCGAAATAACATCACAACTACGCCGTATGATGGATTTGCAAGGCCGGCGCAATGTGTAACATGTTACACACTGGTGTAATGGGACTGGGACTGATTTATTGTGTTAGGGATTTTCTGTCTTCGCTATGAGTTGAATTGTGTTGGGTGTGTGTGCACGGAGGGAGTTTAACCAATCTCATTGCACATGTGTTGTACACCGACAAATAAAAAAATTATTATCTGAACTTGGCTTCTCCAACCAACCTCATTATCTACAAAACATTCACATCCCCCTCCTCAAGCAAACAACATCTCCACAAGGATTCCTTGTGCATTTGTCTATGTCCAACAGTTGGGGGACATGGTACATCCTGTCTTACTCTTGGTATTAAACCATTTCCTAAGCATAACATTTAGTTTTTTAGCCTTTACTTCCATCATATAACAGCCTCATTGCATTCAGGGACAACCAATGTTGGTCTCCATGATATAAAAAAAAGATGTTGAAAGATTCTAGAAAGCTTGCAGAAAAAGAGCAACAAAGATGATTAGGGGACTGGAGGCTAAAACATCTGCAGGAACTGGGTAAGTCTAGTTTAATGAAAAGAAGGACTAGGGGTGACATGACAGCAATCTTCCAATATCTCAGGGGTTGCCACAAAGAAGAGGGAGTCAAATTATTCTTCAAGGCACCTGAGGGTAAGGACAAGAAGCAATGGGTGGAAACCATTTGATTTGTTACCTTCATTTGCCATGAAAAGTTTCTTTTTTTCCCTCCTGCTTATGCAATCACTCTGCTGGTTGTGGGGTAATGTTAAAATAAAAATGAAAATTACAGATCTCTCAAATGTGAATTTGATGGCATTATGGCATTTCTTGAGCCCCTAAAGTGCTTTAAGCAAGTCTAAAAATATGTAGCATTGTGAAGGAGGCTATTTTTTTTAAATGTCAGAACGATGAAAAAGGAAAAATAAAAGCTCTTTAAATTCGATCCCCCCATGGAAAAAATCTCAAAATTTCAGAAATATTGCCAGTTGCCTTAATGTTGTCAATATTAATTAGAAGTAAAAAATAAATGAATGGGTGTATTTAAATGATCGACAAAGGAACTAGAGCATAAAATCATTGTGGCTTCTTTGATAGATTCTTATCCTGTCCGTTTGATTTATCCTTGTCTCTATAATTTCTCTGCAACTGAAGGTAGTGAAAATACCATTTTTGTGTTGCATTTGTGCTGATAAATAAATAAAGGGAGACTAGTATAGATCTCTTTCAAGCTATTTAGCTCTCATCAGCTAGCCATACCCTTACTGAGATTCGAACCTGGGCTGTTTTACATGTTAGGCAGTTATATTAGCCTCTAAGCCACAAGCTCTCCTCCTGGAAGACTCCTAGGGTGGAGCTGAAAGGCAAAATGGAAGCAGTATGCTTCCTCCCATATTTGGGCACACCGGGTGCTTTGACATAACACTTAATTATTTCGTCAGTTCAGCTGATAAGGGAGGAGAGCTTGTGGCTTAGAGGCTAATACAATTGCCTAACATGTAAAACAGCCTGGTACACAAATGACCTACTCACTGGGGAAAAAAATACTGTGGGGGTAAAACACCCCTAACACCTGTTGGGGGGTGTTCTGTTATGCTGCCTGTTGTGCCTTAAAATGGCTTCTAACGTACAGCGCAGCAGAGCTGCCATGGTAACAGCTTCACAGTACTCCACAAGGGAGCTCCCTCTGGTAAGAGGGAAAATCCAACATTAGAAATTACATTTGGTCTGGACCAGAGGTGAGTTCCTATCAGTTCGCACCTATTCGGTAGAACCAGTTCATCAAATCTATGGTTAGAAGAGGTTCCACCAGTGGACCCGAAAAGCAGGCCACAGCTACAGAAGAGGTTCCAAATTTTTTTGAGACCCACCACTGGCAAGGATCTTGTAACTTGACAGCTTTAAGACTTGCATGCTTCAATGCCAGAGTTTCTGAATAGCTACTTGGACCGACCTAAGTACTAATTCATATTTTGATATCCGGTCACATGGGCGGCAAGCCACTCCCATTCGGTCACATGGATGGCAAGCCACTCCCACAAAGGAGGCCACACCCACAGAGTAGCTTCCAACAATTTTTGAAACCCACCACTGGTCCGGACATTTTCTCCCTATAAATAAATACCCAGGAAATGCCGGATTATCAGCTAGTAGTATATATCTAGGCATAGAAAATGTATTTGAATTAATAATTTTTTTTTAAAAACCCACAAAGTCTTTTGAGCTCTGATGCTGGAGTTTGGAGCAAAACCAAACTCAAGAAAGAAAGGAAATTACGGTTCTCTGCATTT
This sequence comes from Thamnophis elegans, assembly GCF_009769535.1. Taxonomy (NCBI): domain Eukaryota; kingdom Metazoa; phylum Chordata; class Lepidosauria; order Squamata; family Natricidae; genus Thamnophis; species Thamnophis elegans. The sequence continues at coordinate 72,392,653 of NC_045549.1, read as the reverse complement.
TATATTCTTCGTTCAAATTTCATGCTGATTTCTCTGCCTCCATGGGCTTCTTACCAGCAACATTTGGGGAGGATTGCAGTCTTATCGCCATATGGATCCGGAATCCAAGAAGACCCGAGGTTATATACTATTTTGGGTTAAAAGAATTATTCCGCACTCGCTACGTGAAATTTTAAGAGGCTTCAACATGATCTGAATTTGGGGTGGGGTGGGGAATGAGTTAGAAACAGCAGTATCTTTTCTAGAGCTGTTTTGGTTTGGGGGAATGAGAAGTTGATGTGGATTTCCGAAACATGAAATACGTGTTTTTTTTTGCAGCTCTGTGGGGTGTCGAAGAGCCAAGGTGGCGCAGTGGTTAAATGCAGCACTGCAGGCTACTGCTAGATCAGCAGGTCAGCGGTTCAAATCTCACCGGCTCAGGGTTGACTCAGCCTTCCATCCTTCCGAGGTGGGTAAAATGAGGACCCAGATTGTTGGGGGCAATATGCTAACTCTCTGTAAACCGCTTAGAGAGGCCTGAAGGCCTATGAAGCGGTATATAAGTCTACTGCTATTGATGTGTAAAACTACACTGTGATGCAAATAGCTGGAAAGCCCAAGAGGTTATGATAAGTCACCCTAGTTAATCAATATGAAGTGGCTCATTGTCAAAGAATTGTTTCACATACAATACTGCAGAGTTCCAAGTAACACCCCCAATGGAAGAAGACTCCGAGACTCGAAGTTCCTCAAAGTTCCATTTTATTACAGATGCCATATCGGCACATCTGGGAAAACCCGAATCTGAAAGGCTCAAGGTTTTCCCCACCCAAGTGAAAGTTCAAGTCCCTGCCCAGCACCCACATGTCCGTCACATGGTCCAATCAGGCTCCATCCCAACTGGAGACACCTCCCAGTCACGCCACTCCAGGCACAGGGCAAGACATCCTTGACTCCAGTGGTGTGATTCAGCTAGTTTGCACCTATTCAGGAGAACCGGTTGTTAACTTTCTAAGCAGTTCGGAGAACCGGTTGATGGAAGAAATCTCCGTTTGTTTTTTTTCCACTTTACAGGGCTAATCCTGTAAGGAAGGCAGGAAGGAAACATTCTGGTGTTGTTTCTAGCCTAATCTTTATTGCCCTGGTTACAGAAACTGCCTCTCTGGTTAACCCTTATTACATTGTAACAGTTGATGCGAAGCGCCCATTGACGTGAGTGACATTGAGTTGGCCACGCCCACCAAGTCACATGACCACCGAGCCATGCCTACCCAACTGGTCATTAGGGCAGAGAACCGGTTGTTAAATTATTTGAACCCTACCACTGCTTGATTCTCTGAGAAATGAATGTTATTTTGACTAAATATGTCCCATACTCCATATAATTCCCCCTCTCACTTTCCCACAGTGCTAAATGTGGCAGGCCTGAAGGCCCGACGCAAAAGATGGCTTCCAATCCTGGCGCTCTGCCTTTATAGGTGATGTCGGGCGAGCTGAGGATGAAAAGGTGCGTCTTATACTCTGAAAAATACGGTAAGTGAAACCCTTCGCTGGTCAGGTGGGAGTCATGAGTCTTGCGATGGGTCTTGTGATAAGGGGTTTCCAATTAGGCAAGTTTGGTCAATCCTTATTTTCCTTATTGGGCAACAATTTCCATTCTGGGAAATGTCCATCCTTAAAAAAGAACAAGGAAGAACCAGCCGTTAATTTAGTGCATAGGATCCAAGAGAGCAGAAGGGGAATTCATCCACTCCTATCCACTTTCGGTGGTTAAATGATCCCACTCCTGTTTTATTTATTTTCTTCTGGGGGAAAAAAAAAGACATTGTATGAGTAAAGTAGCAGAAATATCCTTAAACAACAGCTTTTTGTCCCGGGGGTTTCCTGGAGGCAGGAAATGTGAGTGACAGCTCCTAGGTCATGTGGGAGGAATCCACGCACATCAGCCCTTTTCAACAGGCCGAAGACAGGAAAACAATCTTTAAACTACCTTCTTTATCTTCTACTGGAAGTGAAGCCACCCACTACAGACTGTATTTCATTTTATTTTAGAGACTGTATTTTATTTTAGAGATGGTATTTTATTTTGTTTATTTTATTATTTTATTTATGTTATTATTTATGTTATTATTTTATTATTATTTTATTTATTTTATTATTTTAATTATTTAATTATTTTATTTATGTTATTATTTTATTTATTTTATTATTTTATTATTTCATTTATTTCATTTATTTCATTTATTTTATTTATTTTATTTATTTTATTTATTTTATTTATTTTATTTATTTTATTATTTTATTATTTTATTATTTTATTATTTTATTATTTTATTATTTTATTTTATTTTTTATTTTTTTATTTTTTTATTTTTTTATTTTATTTTTTTATTTTATTTTAATGAGTGCATTTTATTTTATTTTATTTTAAAGATTGTATTTTCTTTTAAGGATTGTATTTTTCTTTTCTCCTTTCCTTCCCTTCCACCCTTCCTTTTCCTCTCTTCCCCTCCCTTCCCTATTTTTCCTTTCCTTTCTTTTTCTTCCCTTCCTCTTTTATCCTTTCTTTTCCTTTCCCCCCTTCCCTTCCCTTCCCTTCCCTCTCCTACCCTCCCCTTGTTATTTTTCCTTTCCTTCCTCTTTTCTTCCTTCCCTTTCCATTCCCTCCCCTCTCTTCTCTCCTCTCTTGCCTTCTCTGTCTCTCCTTGTCTTCCTTCCTTCTTTCTTTTCCTTTGTCTTCCCTCCTCCTCCTCTCCTCCCCTTCCTATTTTTCCTTTCCTTCCTTATTTTCCCTTCCTTTTCCTCCCTCTTTTCTCCTTTCCTTTCTTTTCCTTTCCCTCCCCCTTCCCTCCCCTTCCCTCTCCTCCCCTCCCCTTCTTATTTTCCCTTCCCTCTTTTTCTTACCTTCCTCTTTTCTTCCTTCCCTTCCCCTCCCCTCTCTTCTCTTCTCTCCTCTCCTCTCTTGCCTTCTCTGTCTCTCCTTGTCTTCCTTCCTTCTTTCTTTTCCTTTCTCTTCCCTCCTCCTCCTCTCCTCCCCTTCCCATTTTTCCTTTCCTTCCTTATTTCCCCTTCCCTTTCCTCCCTCTTTTCTCCTTTCCTTTCTTTTCCTTTCCCTCCCCCTTCCCTTCCCTCCCCTCCCCTTCTTATTTTTCCTTCCTTTCTCTATTTTTCTTCCCTTCCACTTTTCTTCCTTCCCTTCCCCTCCCCTCTCTCCTCTCCTCTCCTCTCTTGCCTTCTCTTGTCTCTTCTTGTCTTCCTTCCTTCTTTCTTTTCCTTTCCCTTCCCACCTCCCCCTCTCCTCTCCTCCCCTTCCTATTTTCCCTTTGCTTTCCTTCCCCTCGTCTCCTGTGCTTCAGCCACAGGGTGAGGCAGGCTGGTGGTGGTGGACCTGCCCCATGTGCCCTGCACCACCTTACCTCAGGGTCCCTGCAGCCAGGCCATCATGGGGCAGCCCTTGAAGAGTGTTCGGAGACTCCAGCTGGTCCAGAATGCAGCCGCGCAAGCGATTGTGGGTGCACCTAGGTACACCCACATTACACCTATCCTCCGCGAGCTGCACTGGCTACTGATTGGTCTCCGGATACGCTTCAGGGTGCTAGTTATTACTTATAAAGCCCTACATGGTATTGGACCTGGGTACTTGTAAAAAGGTTAAAGCATTTTGGATAAAAATATGGTGGATTATGCAAAATGTTTTTTAAAAAAGGATAAAGTTTACCCCTCAGTTATTCCTGTTAGGTATAACTACTGATTATACAGTTATAGAGACTAACTTGACTTTGCATTTAATAATTGCAGCAAGACTTTTGGTGGCGCAATACTGGAAGAAGGAAGATTTGCCTACTATTCAAGAATGGGCATTAAAAGTAACAAACCTAGCAGAGATGGCTAAAATATCAGCATATCTCAAGGACCACTCAAATGAGAGATATAAACTGGAGTGGAGAAGATGGATTGACTATACTCAAAATAAATACGGGACTAAGAAATTCCAGGTAGTTTATGACTGAAGAAGCAAGGAATGATATAATCTGTTTAGAGTTAGCCTAACAAAAGTGGAGTTAAAGCTCAAATGAAAGATGACACTAACTTTTTTTAAAGTTTATTTTAGAACATCTTTGTTAAAGATTTATACCCTGTATTTGTTCTGGGAAGTCGCGGGGGGGGGGGTCTGGGTGGGGGGGGGAGGAGAGGTAAATATTTGTAAAAGCCCTTTTTTTTTCAAAAAAAATTCAATAAAAAAATAGAAAAGAATTTCACTTCGAAGGAAGTAAACAACATGCAAGAACTACCATTTTGATCTGTTTTAAAATTCCGTGCCGTCTGCCATCTGTAGAAACAAGCCACAATCATCAATAATTGTACAAAAAGCTTTTTTTTTAAAAAAAAAAAAAAGGTACCAAACTTTGATGGTGATGAAGATGAAGATTGAAAATTGGTTTCTCCTTAGCAGTTTGGAGGAGTAGCATTAGTCACAAAGAAGCAGGTAAATTTACTGTAGGAACACATAATTGAGAACAGTTTGAAAAGCCTTCAACATCATAAGTGCAAAATGTACTCAAAGCTTTTAAAAACTATTCCCAAAGCAACATTTTGATACTTTTTTTCAGGGGTACCATTAGAGAGAATTGAAGTTAGGCAAAGATTGAATTCCCCGCAAGGGAATCACTCTTCTAATTTTACTATTCTAAAATTTTACTTTACTAATCTGTTGTAATTTAAGAATGCAGTGGCTCTCAACCTGTCAGGCCTGCATTTATATTCCTTTTAGAATTTTGGCCTGCCACACTTTCTCCAATTTCATCATGCTGTTTCTTTAAGTATAGTCAATGGGAGGGGGGATTGGAAGGAGTAGGATTTTGGAATGTATTGTTTTTCATTCTTTGCTAGAAGCCAAAGTCATCCTTTGTCTCCGCACCAGTACACCTGACCTGAAGAAGCTGGGCATGGGCGCCAGCATGGAATAAGGAGATTGGACCAGGTGATGGACTGTGGGTGTGGGTACAAGATCATGAACTTTTAATTGGGTGGGATTCTGATGTAACTTCCAGAGTTGGAATCCCCACAGCTATGTGCCAACATGCCTGCTTTATTAAATTGGAACTTTAAGCATAGTTTTGCCTTCGATTCTGATTTGATTCTACATGGTATTTGGAACGCTGACACAACCTTTCCTTCACCACTGATCACCTTCTGTGGCTGTGGACCATGGCCATGGGCACCCAAAATTTAACTCAAGATTTAAATCAGAACACATCTTCAAGCCTTCACAGACCCTCTGAGATGATGCCAAGCCCATCAGCGGTCTGTGAACCACAGACTGAGACCCACTGGAATAAAACCTTCTTATTTATATAGTATAGGTAGTACCTCACTCAATAGCAGTAACTGTGAGCGGGATCTTGGAGTCCTAGTGGACAACCACTTAAATATGAGCCAGCTGTGTGCAGCAGCTGCCAAAAAAGCCAACACAGTTCAAGGCTACATAAACAGAGGGATGGAATCAAGATCATGTGAAGTGTTGATACCACTTTATGACATCTTGGTAAGGCCACACAGTTTGGGTCATCACGATGTAAGAAAAAATGTTGAGACTCTAGTGCAGAGAATGTTGAGACTCTAGTGCAGAGAAGAGCAACAAAGATGATTAGGGGACTGGAGGATAAAATATATAAAGAACAATTGCTGGCATTGGGTTGAATCAAAATTACATGAAGTGTTGATACCATTTTAATGCCTTGGTAAGGCCACACTTGGAATACTGCATCCAGTTTTGGTCACCACGATGTAGAAAAGATGTGGCGACTCTAGAAAGAGTGCAGAGAAGAGCAACAAAGATGATTAGGGGACTGGAGGCTAAAACATATGAGGAACGGTTGCAGGAACTGGGTATGTCTAGTTTAATGAAAAGAAGGACCAGGGGAGACATGATAGCAGTCTTCCAATATATATCGTGGTCACCAAAACACCCTTGAAACTTGCACGACTCCGGGTGATCCAGACCGCCATGAATTTTGGGTCGTAGGGAGAGAAATGAGATCGCCACAAGCAAATCCAGGCACCATCCTTGGTTTTAGTCTTTCACATTTTCGCTCCGTCTGCTTAAATCTGGCTTGCTCGACAATTTCAGAAAAGCTACCAAACGGGAACGAACGAAATTGCTTACCCCGGCTAAGGAAAGTACATGGAGTAGGAACTTATTTGAGAACAACTCTCTCGAGGGGGGCGAATTTGCTCTCCACCGTCAGTAACGCTAATGGTATGAATGAAGAAATGCTTCGTTGGTGATAGGGGGCTATTAGACTGAACCTGTACTTGAAAAGATTCAGCCAGACAGCGGTCAAGCATCACTGCTTCTGATCCTGTGCTGTGGAAGCCAGCGAAAGCTGCTTACTTTGAGCTCTGAAATTCACCCAAGCAGAGAAGAGGGGAGAAACACACAAAAGCAGGAAGTACATTGCAGCTGAAGCTCCCAATAAAATAAAATCATTTTTTGGGTGTACAGGAACCAGTGGTGGATTTCAGATTTTTGTGGCCATCAGTTCGCCGCGTGCGTGCCCGCTCCCTTTACTCATGTGTGTCCGCTTTGCACAACTACAGACCTTGATCAGACTTGGAGAGCAGCCAGGCTGATATCTTCCAAACGCCACACTCTAGCAGACAATTAGCTTAAAGGGAATTCCTCTCCTGCAAAGTCCCAGCCAATAGTCCTTCAAAGGTGAATTTACAACCACAGACCTTATCACGCTTGGAGAGCAGCCAGGCCAATATTTTCTGAACACCACTTTGTAGCAGACAATACTTGGCAAGAAGTCAGGAACAGATCTTCACCCTAATGAATTGAACTAATTGTCTCCTGCAAACTCCACTCCCCTTTCGCTCCTCTTTTATTCCCTATGGGAGGGGCCATTCACTGTCCATCTGTGGCTTTACTCCCAAGTCGACCCCTGTTCCTTAGCTGTTCCCTTCTCCTGGAAACTCTGTGCATGGAAACACTGGGAACAGGCTCCAGCTGTTCTTCTGCCCCACTGTTGTCTGAAGGCAGCTGATAACTGTCAGACGGCCCCATGTCTGCCTCCGACACAGAGCCCTCATCACAGCCTTCCCCAAACTCCAGGACTGGCCCATGTTCCTCCCCAACTTCTTCACTGTCTGACTCTGCCACCAGCTCCACTTGGCCACTGGCAGGCCACAACAGGACAGGAAGCAACAGATGGAAACTTATTAAGGAGAGATCTAACCTAGAACTAAGGATAAATTTTCTGACAGTGAGGACAATAAATCAATGGGACAGAAGTTGCCTTCAGAAATTGTGGGTGCCCCATCCCTGAAGGTTTTTTAAGAAGAGATTGGACAGCTATTTATCCGACAAAGTATAGAGTCTCCTGCTTGAGCAGGGATTTGGACTAGATAGAAAAGTCCAAGCAGTGGTGGGTTTCAAAAATTGTTCGAACCTACTCTGTGGGTGTGGCCTCCTTTGTGGGAGTGGCTTGCCGCCCATGTGACCGGATGGGAGTGGCTTGCCGCCCATGTCACCGGATATGAAGATGCCAACGACACTTGTCAGAACCACCTTAAATTACCTCACACAAAGCACTGGCATGCATAAGAATAGGATGTAAACTTGTTTTTTAAAAGGCATCGTTGGTTTGCGTTAAAACAACTTCAACACACGCAATGTTCTGATTGCACCACAAACGCAGTAGTCATCCTCACCTTTCACAGAGGCACTGAGTTTTATAAATAGGAGCATGATAGTGTAGAATAATCATATCCAAGGACCAGTGGTGGGTTTCAAAAAAGTTTGGAAGCTCTTCTGTAGGTGTGGCCTGCTTTCCGGGTACACTGGTGGAACCTCTTCTAACCGGTTCGGTAGATTTGACGAACCGGTTCTACTGAATAGGTGCGAACTGGTAGGAACCCACCTCTGAGTCCAAGGTCCCTTCCAACTCTCTTATTCTCTTATTCTGGTCTCCAGACTCTTCTAAAAACAGATGTATCCAAGAAATAGATCTAGAAATTGGCAGGAATTCCCAGGAGAAGCAAGAAAGTGAAGAGGTGCTAAGGATCTGAATGCATTGATCTGGGACCACCAGATGCAATCATAAGCATGAAAAATAAGATCCTTAGAGATGTTTTAAAAAAAACAGAGATGGAGATTAGGGGAGGTTTGTTTTTTTTAAGTCAAGGCAGTACGGAGTCAGTTAAAATAAAAAGAACAGAATTGGGATCTTCTAGAGAACAGATAGTCTATTCCAATGAGGAAAAGAGGTGAGGAAAAGGAATTTAGATGAGTTAGGAGGGATATTGAAAGCTCTGATGCACAGATGCACACAGGCACAAGGGAAGAATTAGAAGAGTAGAAGTATTTTGGCTTCGAGGCATGGCTAGGGAGAAAGCCGAAAGGAAATGATTAGCCTATTTAAGAGACAGCCTAAGAAAATTAAGAAAGTAAGAGGCAAAATTTCAAGTTAAGGGAGCGAGGAGTCTACTCAAGAGTAACTAAGAGCTATAAAAGAAAAAGCAAGACTTTCTTTGTCACTAAACTCTGCAGTATTGTAGGTGACTACTACTACTACTACTACTACTACTACTACTACTACTACTACTACTACTGCTTCCTCCTTCTCCTCTTGCTCCTCCTCCTTCCCAATCCTCCTCCTCCTCCTCCTCCTCCTCCTCCTCCTCCTCCTCCTCTTCTTCTTCTTCTTCTTCTTCTTCTCCTTCTCCTTCTCCTCCTTCTCCTTCTTCTCCTCCTTCTCCTTCTTCCCACTCTTCTTCTTCTTCCCACTCTCCTTCTCTTCATCTCCTTCTCCTTTTTCTCTTCCTCCTCTCCTCCTCCTTCTCCTCCCTCCCACTCTTCTTCTTCCCACTCTCCTTCTCTTCTCCTTCTCCTCCTCCCCTCCTCCTTCTTCTCTTTCTCTGCTTCCTTCTTGAAATGTCAAGATGTGCCATTACATATTCCAAGTACCATCCCTTTTTAATGCATAAAACACACATACATATAACTTATTGTGCCATCAGGACTTCTACCTTGATTGTTTTGACTCTCCACAATCCTCTTTCTATCATTTCCTTTCCCCAGTCAGCTGGTCTCCTCCTCCTCCTCCTCCTCCTCCTCCTCCAAGATCCCTCTCCCAGTTACTGCTATCAAGCTGGTTTCATCCAGTCTGCATGTCTACTTTTGAGGGGTTTTTGCCTAAGTGTAAGCCTTTCCTTTTTCTCTACATTGAATCTCATTTTGTTAGATAGGACCCAGTGATACAAAAAAAAAATTGCTTATCAGGCACGTAGCACAGTGATAGATGGAAAAGAAAACTTTTGGTTTCTGTCTCGATAAATCAAAACTTATCTTCTGGAACCCTCAAATTTTAATTTTTGACCATGAGAGGTAAGATACACACACAAAAGAAACATTAAAATGTACAGTCAAGTCTGTCCCTATGTTAGCTAAGACAGTAAAACTTTGTACAAGGGGGGTGGAACCCCCTAACGATGCTTCTTAGAGTTTAAAATGCAGTCGGGGACAGCGTAGTAAAGATGTTGGAAGGAGTTCATAATAATTTGAGGAACAAATTGCTTTGAGATTCTGAATCTCTCTGGGAAACCAGAAAAAAGTGCTTGTTCTTCCCAAATTGATGCGGCGAGTTAAACTCCAGGAAAAAAAAATCACTGCCACTTAAGAATAGATCAAAGGCAGAACTTAAAATTGAGCTAAACCAGAGGATAATGATTTTGAAACAGCTTCCAGGGAGGAGAGTGAGAACCAATTGTAGCAAGATCAGGGAAAGGAAGGATTTTTTTTTAAAAAAGAAAAAGTCCTAAACAAGGTGAAAATGGTTTATCGGTGGAGGGGGATCTTTGCCATGTATACGAAGGACCGATTTCTTTAAAAAGTCTGTTAAGAAATTTGGAATCCTTACAGCAGTCCGCCATGGAATAGAGTTTGGCATGTTAAGACCATTAAACTGGTGATCTATTGAACTCCGTGTCCTTTCTAGAAATGTAATCGCAAAAGCGAAGAAATTCTTTTCTAATGTGATACATGGGTGTCTTAAGAGCAGGGCTGGGTTCCTGCCAGTTCTAACCTCTTCTAGAGAAGAGGTTCCACAAATCTACAGTGCCATTTAGAACTGGTTCCAGCTCCCTCCCCCCGCCCGTCCGCCCATCATCAAGATGAAGAGCGAGAGGAGGAATTCTGGGAGTTGAAGTCCACAAGTCTTAAAGCTGTCGAGTTTGAACACCTCTGGGGTTTTTTTTTCTAAAGGGTTAGGGGTGCCAGGGTCTTGTAACTTGACAGCTTTAAGACTTGCACACTTCAATGCCAGAGTTCCTGAGCCATCATGACTGGAGGAGGAATTCTGGGAGTTGAAGTCCACAAGTCTTAAAGCTGTCAAGTTTGAACACTGCTGGGGTTTTTTCCCCTAAAGGGTTAGGGGTGCAAGGGTCTTGTCACTTGACAGCTTTAAGACTTGCGTGCTTCAAATGCCATTTTACAAGTTGGCCACTCCCACCCAGTCACATGGATGGCAAGCCACTCCCACTCAGTCACATGGCCAGCAAGTCACTGCCACCCGGTCACATGGTCAGCAAGCCACTCCCACAAAGCAGGCCACACCTACAGAAGAGGTTCTAAAAATAATTGAAACTCACCACTGCTTAAGAGCTATATTTTCAGATGCTATCTCATAAAGAATATTGTGTTCTGCTTGTAACTTCCACCACGTGGAAAGAATCTACTATTGGTATCGTACATTTATTCATCTGTTCTCATGCACATAAAGAAGTGAATGAATCCAGCTGAATCAGCTATCTGTGGGTGTTTTCTGGATGTGATTTTCCTGCAACAAAGTCTGATAAGTTTGTTCAGTGACTTCTGCTCCATTGCAAGCCTTTCCTTGCCACTCTTAAGTGAATCATTGCAACTGTTCAATTAGCAACATGGCTGTTAAATGAATCTGGCTTTTTCCATGGACATTGCTTGCCACAAAAGGGGATCACGTAACTCCAGGACTCTGCAACCGTCATAAATGGGAGTCAGTTTGAGGAGGTGCCAACGTTGCGATGATACGGCCGAGCGGTCTCGATGCTCCGAGACCACAGCCGATACTCTTGCCGCTGGGTGGTCCAATCGGACCTAAACTGTCCCGAAGAGACGGTGAACAGGAAGAATACGTCTTGCTGATCTCAGGGATATCGCAAAATCCCTGAAAGAAGCAAGAGAAGTTCTTCAAGCCGTCGACAAAAAATCCAGCCAATGCTGACAAAGTCGGGGCGGCTCCAAAACGGAAGGATACGGAAAGCGAAAGTGTTTCCAGCTGGTGAGGAACTTTTACTGTTTTAAAAGAGACTGCCTATAAAAACTTAAAATTATTTTAAATTGGAGAACAGAAGAATCAAGCGGCGGAATTAAATTTGGAATGGTTTTGGATAGTGGTTATCTTACTTTTTAAATGCTATCTTCATGGATGGAATTTATGCAAGCCTTTTAATACGAATGGATTAAGTTCTCTTCTTCTTTTTATTCTATGTAACTAATGGTGTAAAATTTTCCTCTTTCATTACTGTGGGTGTTCTTCTAACCCATTTAAAATTTGGATTCTTTTTTTTCTAACTTGAAATACAAAAAAGATACAAAAGAAATAAGAAAATTTGCAACAATAACTACTGCTCGAAGGCTGGAAGTTTTGTGGTTATAAATTGTGGTTATAAATGTGAAAGGCGGTCATAAATCCCCTTTTTAGCGCAATTTAGAAACAAAATTGTTGTCCAATGTTATGGACCACTCTATGTAAGAGAGACACAAAGAGACATGGAGGCATTAATTTCTGTGGCATGTGGAGTTTATCTCTTATTTCTGATATCTGAATGTAGCTTACATCTAATTATATATCCTGTACATTATGCATGTCTTAATCCACTGCATATCTTGATGCATATATCAATTCGTCACATGTTTTATCCCACGGATAGCTTAATCCAGCTGCCCGCGATGAATGGCAAACTGAAAATCTCTTTTCACGATTTGACTGTTTGCATTTCGGATTTGGATGCAAAGACCTACATATCCCAAACCGACGGTTTCTAAAATAAGAAGCACCCATTAATTTTTAATTTGTATATTTTGTCAGAGCAAGAAAATACTGAATATGTATGTCTGTATTTTTGTTCCTGCTTTAACCACATTATTTTCCTCCCTTTTGAATTCCAAATTCTGGGTTAATTTGTTGTCATGTGCACTATATCTTACAATGTAGAATTTCTCCCCCTTTCTCTCTCCCTCTCCTTCTCTTTCTCCTTCTACTTCTGCATCTCTCGCCTCCTCTCCCTTCCTTCTGCATCTATCTCTCCTCCTCTTCTTCTCCTTCTCCTCCTTCTCCTTCTGCATCTCTCCCCCTCCCTCTCCTTCTCCTTCCACATCTCTATCTCTCTCCCTCTTCTTCTCTTTCTCCTCCTCCTTCTGCATCTCTCCCTCCCTCTCCCTCCCTTTCTTTGTCTCTCTCCCTCTTCTTCTCTTTCTTCTCCTTCGGCAGCTGCATCTCCTTCTGCACCTCCTTCTCTCTCCTTCTCCTGCATCTCTCTCCCCCTCTCCCTCTCCTCCTTCTTCTGCATCTCCCTCTCCTTCTGCATCTATCTTTCCTCCTTCTGCATCTCCCTCTCCTTCTGCATCTATCTTTCTCCCTCTTCTTCTCTTTCTCCTCCTCCTTCTTCTGCATCTCTCCCTCCCTCTCCCTTCCTTTCTTCATCTCTCTCCCTCTTCTTCTCTTTCTTCTCCTTCGGCATCTGCATCTCCTTCTGCATCTCCTTCTCACTCCTTCTCCTGCATCTCTCTCCCCCCCTCTCTCCCTCTCCTCCTCCTTCTCCTTCTGCATCTCCCTCTCCTTCTCCTTCTTCATCTCCTTCTGCATCTATCTCTCTCCTTCTCTCTCCCCCTGCTTCTCCTCCTTCTCCTTCTGCATCTATCTCTCCTCTCTCTTTCTCCTTCTGCATCTATCTCTCTCCTTCTGCTTCTCCCTCCTTCTGTCTCTCTCCCCATCTATTTCCCTCTCCTTCTCTCCCTCTCTCCCTCCCCCTTCTCCTTTCTAGTGAATATAGAGCATAGCACTGTTTTAGAAAGAGGAAAAAGAGACATGCAAACACTTTTCAGTTCCTGATTTTCACTCTTCACCTGATTATTTTATCTAACTAGAGTTAAAGGTTCTGCTTTAGGAAAGAACGCAACTGATGAATTTGGTCGAGTCCCTCTCTGTCAGCCCTTTGAAGGAGGCAATGGTAACCTGTTCTAGGCTTCCCAAGAGTATGAAGCGAACTCCTGGTCCTGACAAAAGAAACCTTTTATTAATTGACTGTGAATTCTGCTCATTCATATCCAGCAAAGTCTTTCAAGGGAGGATCTGCAGTCACAGACCTTATCTGGCTTGGAGAGCTGCCAGGCTGATATCTGCAGAACTTGGCAAGGAGTCTCTGAGATTCATGAGCCAATTAAATGAACTAATTGTCTCCTGCAAACTCCACTCCCCTTTCACTCCTCTTTTATTTCCTCTGGGAGGGGTCATATATCGTCCACCTGTGGCCTTACTCCCAAGTCGACCCTTGTTCTTAAGCTGATCCCTTCGCCTGGCAACTCTGCGCATGCGCACACTGGGAACAGGCTCCAGCTGTTCTTCTGCCTCACTGATGTCTGCTTCCGAAGGTAACTGATAACTGTCAGATGGCTCTGGCCCCCTCTCTGCCTCCGACACAGAGCCCTCCTCAGAGCCTTCCCCAGACTCCAGGACTGGCCCATTTTCCTCCCCAACCTTCTCACTGTCCGAATCTGACACCAACTCTGTTGGCCGCTGGCAAGCCACAACACAGCCCTCTTTTGAAATCTTGCGGAGAAAAAAAAAACCTTTTTAATCACTCTCTACACTCACCTCTTGGAAACCAAACTAAATTGGGACTATCAGTGCTGTAGGCAAGAGAAATTCTAAGAAGAAAAACAAGAGATAATAGGTATTTACATGTGCGAGGGGCCTTCAGATGATTGATGGCAGTGGCTAGTTCTGGAACAGGAACAGTTATGAAGGATGATAGTTTAGAAGATAAAGAGAAAAGTACGCAATAAAAGAAAACGAACACATTGAGGAATAAAAAGGAGGGGATGGGGTGGAGAATAGCAAACCAAGGCGATGATTTGAGGCAGAATATTCAAGAAATTGAGGGACTCGGTCGCTCAGAGGCTAAGACACTGAGCTTATCAATCAGAAAGGTCGGCAGTTCGGCGGTTCGAATCCCTAGCACTGCGTAAGCTCCCGTTACTTGTCCCAGCTTCTCTGCCTCCTGAGTCCCAGCTGATTGGGACAGAATGGGGATTTTGCAGTATCCTTCCCCTGCCACACCCACCAAGCCACACCCACAGAACCGGTAGTAAAAAAAATTGAATCTCACCACTGTTGTGCAGAGAGGGCAGGGAATGGCAGTGTTAATCCTGATATAGCTAAAGATAACTTAAGGAAACCTCCAATATGGGCTAAGGATATTTACATGTGTGAGGGGCCTTCAGATGATTTATTTTAATATATATATATTTTTTTTATTACATAGACAACACATACACACAACAATAAAAACAAAACAAAACAAAAACACACAAAAAAACCATCATCACATACAGCATGTCGTTTGGTTACAGGTGTTTTAACATTTATCATTCTTATACATTTATTATTTCATTTAATAGGTTATAATATACAGTTTGGGTTGCTTTGTTTACCATCCCTTCCTCCTATTGTAACACCGCCTTATTTTCCCTTTCTTTTCTCCCTCCTTCCCTTCTCTACTTTCTTCCTTCCTCCTCTCCTTCCCCTTCCTTCTTCCCGTACCTTTCTCCTACTCCTGCTCTTCCTCATCCCCTTCCTACCCTCTCTCCTCCTCTTTCTCTCCTTTCCATCCTCCTCTCCTTACCTCTTTCTTTTCACCCTCTCTCCCTTCTCTACTTTCTTCCTTCCTCCTCTCCTTCCCCTTCCTTCTTCCCTTGCCTCTCCTTCACTCCTACTCTTCCTCTTTCCCTTCCTACCCTCTCTCCTTCCTTTTCTCTCCCTTCCATCTTCCTTTCCTTTCCCTTTCCTTCCTCCTTCCCTCCCTCCCTTCTCTACTTTCCTCCTTCCTCCTCTCCTTCCCCTTCCTTCTTCCCGTACCTTTCTCCTACTCCTGCTCTTCCTCATCCCCTTCCTACCCTCTCTCCTCCTCTTTCTCTCCTTTCCATCCTCCTCTCCTTACCTCTTTCTTTTCACCCTCTCTCCCTTCTCTACTTTCTTCCTTCCTCCTCTCCTTCCCCTTCCTTCTTCCCTTGCCTCTCCTTCGCTCCTACTCTTCCTCTTTCCCTTCCTACCCTCTCTCCTTCCTTTTTTCTCCCTTCCATCTTCCTCTCCTTACCTCTCTCTTTTCACCCTCTCTCCCTTCTCTACTTTCTTCCTTCCTCCTCTCCTTCCCCTTCCTTCTTCCCTTGCCTCTCCTTCACTCCTACTCTTCCTCTTTCCCTTCCTACCCTCTCTCCTTCCTTTTCTCTCCCTTCCATCTTCCTTTCCCTTTCTTTTCTCCCTCCCTTCTCTACTTTCTTCCTTCCTCCTCTCCTTTCCCTTCCTTCTTCCCGTACCTTTCTCCTACTCCTGCTCTTCCTCTTCCCCTTCCTACCCTCTCTCCTCCTCTTTCTCTCCTTTCCATCCTCCTCTCCTTACCTCTTTCTTTTCACCCTCTCTCCCTTCTCTACTTTCTTCCTTCCTCCTTTCCTTCCCCTTCCTTCTTCCCTTACCTCTCCTTTGCTCCTACTCTTCATCTTTCCCTTCCTACCCTCTCTCCTTCCTTTTCTCTTCCTTCCATCTTCCTTTCCTTTCCCTTTCCTTTCTCCCTCCCTCCCTTCTCTCTTCCTTCCTCCTCTCCTTCCCCTTCCTTCTTCCTGTACCTTTCTCCTACTCCTGCTCTTCCTCTTCCCCTTCCTACCCTCTCTCCTCCTCTTTCTCTCCTTTCCAATCATCTGAGGGGCCTTCAGATGATTGATGATGATTGACAACATCATCACGAGGAACCACCAGTGAAAGAGAGGTTTCCATGATCTGCTTTAACAGCAATTCACTGTCAGGGAGAAATACTTGTTGAACAACTGTGCCTCTTCTTTGGCTGCAGTTTAGGGTAAATTCAGTTGCTTAAGTTGAGATTCAGTTCTCTTAGTCAACAATGTGTCTTCTTTTTGTATTCAGCCTTGGCTTTCATCTGCCACTGAAGAAAGAATGCCACTTGTCCCACCTGCTTATGTTTGCAGAGAGAGCTTTGAAACGGAGGAGACTTTCTGATGAGGTTCTCCGCTGGGAAGATCCCTTTACACGCGGATCTACGGGGAGCCTTCCCAGAAACAAGAAACTCCTTATGTTTTCAAATCTTCTCTCCTTGGCTTACTTGCTTTTTGGCGTTCAGCGTTCAAGCTTTGGATGCTGAAAGGACGTGCTGTGAAGGGGAGGAAACAGATGGTGCCTGGGGAAAAGGAGAGGAACATTTGGAGGGGGGAGAGACAGAGAGCGAGAGAGAGAAGGAAAGAGAGAGAGAAGGAAAGAGAGAGGGAAAGAGAGAGGGAAAGGGAGAGGGAGAGAAAGGGAGAGAGAAAGAGACAGAGAGTGACACACATAGAGAGACAGAGGGAGAAAGGAAGAGAGAGAAGGAGAGAGAGAAGGAAAGAGAGAAAGGGAGAGAGAGAAGGAAAGAGAGAGGGAGGGAGAAAGAGAGAATGAAAGGGAGAGAAAGAGAGAGAGAAAGAGATACACACAGAGAGAGACAGAGAGAGACAGAGAGTGAGAGAGAGAGAGAAAGAGAAAGAAAGAGACAGAGAGAGTGACACAGATATAGAGAGAGACACAGAGAGAAATAGAGAAACAGAGAGACACACATAGAGAGACAGAGAGAGAGAGAGTAAAGGGAAAACGAAAGAAGGAAAAGAGATAAAGGGAGAGAGAGAAGAGAGAAGGAAAGAGGGAGGGATAGAGAGAAAGGGGGAGAGAAAGAAATGGAGAGGGGAAAGAGAGAGAGAAAGGAAGAGAGAGAAGGAAAGAAACAGAAGAAAAGAGAGAGAAAGGCAGAGACAGAGAGAGTGACACAGATATATATATAGAGAGAGACACAGAGAGAAATAGAGAAACAGAGAGACACACATAGAGAGACAGAGAGAGAGAGAGAAAGGGAAAGAGAGAGAAGGAAAGAGAGAAAGGGGAGTAGAGAGAAGAGAGAAGGAAAGAGGGAGGGATAGAGAGAAGGGGGATGATAAGAATGGAGAGGGGGAAAGAGAGAGAGAAAGTAAGAGAAGGAAAGAAACAGAAGAAAAGAGAGAGAAAGGCAGAGAGAGGGAGAGAAAGGGAGAAAGAGAGAGTGACACAAAGAGAGAGTCAAAGAGAGAGAGGGAGAGAGGGAAGGAGGGAGAGGGTAGTGGGGATTAACAGCAGGAGACTTCACCATACACATCAGCTGTTGAGACCACCAGGAAACTAAACAGTCCAGGAAAATTTCTGAGAACAATTTGCACTCTAACTACTGTACCTTTGGCATGTTTTAAATTAACGTCAGCATAGCTTGATTTATTTCCTGCAGAGAATAAGGTTTAAGGTAGATGCTATGTTCTTGTATTCACCTGTGAACAAATCCTAAAGTTATTGCTATAAAAATGGAAGAAACAGGTGAATAAACAGTGTAAAATTTACTTTGATTTTTTTTCAATACTGTAGGAATGTAAAACCCACCCCTCTCCTAGAAGAATGAAATATTCTAGGAAATATCAAAAAAGGCAGAATATTCTACCTCCCTGAAGGAGAAAAGGAGAAACATGTTCTTGGAAAGCAGCCCCCACCTTTGTGAATAGCCCCGGAAAGACTGGCCCAGCTTATCTACAAGACAAAAGACCTTCACCCTAAGGACATAATAGGATTAGCCCTCTACCCATCTCACCACATGGCATCTGGGAAGATTACATCACCCAGCAAGGCTCAACCAAGCCTGGGACTCAAGACAACCTACAAAGTTACCCCTGCATGGCCCCATGGGAGTCTGACAACCAATCAGGATACATTTCTTGCCACAGGAACAGGAAGCAGGTTCAAAGCCCAACAGAGGGTATAAATCTCTCTCTCCCTCTCTCATCCATGTGCTCTATTTTGGTCCAGGACCTCAAGACCATGGGATCCTGCCCATGATTAAACCATCTGTCCAAACATCCTCCATGTTTCCTGTGACTTTCTTCCCACTTGGAACTGAACCTAGATGGACATTTCTGTTGTGGTCAGCCAGTGGCCTGCAGAGCTGGCAGCAGAGTCGGACAGTGAGGAGGTTGGGGAGAAACATGGGCCAGTCCTGGAGTCTGGTGGGGAAGGCTCGTAGGAGGACTCTGTGTCAGAGGCAGAGATGGGGCCAGGGCCGTCTGACAGTTAGCAGCTGCCTTTGGAGTTGGGCATCAGTGGAGCAGAAGAACAGCTGGAGCCTGTTCCCAGTGTTTGCATGCGCAGAGTTTCTAGGAGAGAGAGAGAGACAGAGAGAGAGAGACAGAGAGAAGAGACAGAGACAGAGACAGACACACACAGAGAGAGGCAGAGAGAGGCAGAGACAGAGAGACAGAGAGACAGAGAGAGAGAGAGGCAGACAGACAGACAGAGACAGAGAGAGACAGAGACAGACAGACACACACAGAGACAGACAGACAGAGACAGAGACAGAGAGAGACAGAGTCAGAGACAGAGAGACAGAGAGACAGAGACAGACAGAGACAGACAGAGACAGACAGAGACAGACAGACAGACAGAGACAGATAGAGAGAGACAGAGAGACAGAGAGGCAGACAGACAGAGACAGAGACAGACAGACAGAGAGAGAGAGAGAGAGAGAGAGACAGAGAGGCAGACAGACAGACAGAGACAGAGAAAAAGACAGACAGACAGACAGACCAGCAGAGAGAGAGAGAGAGAGAGAGAGAGAGAGAGAGAGAGAGAGAGAGAGAGAGAGAGAGAGAGAGAGAGAGAGAGAAGATAAGATATTACTCAGAAATTCTTCTTGGCTGAATGGAATTTATGCTAGGTAACTGAATATAGAATGTGACATTAACAGAGACATAATATAATTTTATAACCCTGCTTTCCCCTTGTGTATTTATTGAGAAGTAAACCCTGTTATGTTAATTGGGTTTACTTTAGGGAATTCATCCATAAGATAGTAGCCTAAAATTATAAATAATTCAGCGTCTGGAATCAGAACGTGTTTTTCATCTGCATCTCATGTGTGTATGGGAGGATATATTTAAGGCAAGGCTTTTTCTCAAAAGACTGTCTAGCCTATTTTCCACGTTATCTAAATTCTTCCAGTGAAGAAAATATGTCTATTTGAAATACAATACAGCCTTTTAAGGAATGTGTATGTGGGAGAGAGGGGCATTTTAACTCTATTTGAAGAATTTAGATAAATGGGAAAATCTAATAAGTTTCATTCAACAGGAGAAAAACCTTTGATCCATAAATCACCTGTCAATCACAATGAAGTTCAAACAAGAAGGCCTTAATAACTTACATTGATTCTAAAGCAGGGAAGAACCCCCTCAGTACTGAAAAAAGCTCCAGAATTTGTGGAGAATAATTGTACTTTTGATAGACTGACGCCCAGGAGAACTTGTCATGAGGTTGACCTCAGAAGAAAGTCAAGAAGCTTGTTTCAGACTGCAGAACCCAACATCTATAGGTTTATAGACAGAACAATTAATCAGTGGAACAACTTGCCTCCAGAAGTTGTGAATACTCCAACACTGGAAGTTTTTAAGAAGAGATAACCAGTTGTCTGAAGGGGTGTAGGGTTAGGCAGGGGGTTGGACTAGAAGACCTCCAAGATCCCTTCCAACTGTCAGGGTTCTGATGGATGCCCTAATTAAATCATGAGCCTCCAGCCAAGCTTCAAAAGAAATCCAGTTATTTATTAGTAGCAACATGTTAGCACGTACCCAAGTGAAGCCAACTTGGATCCCATGTAATTTATGGCCCAATTATGGCCCTGTTTTCCCCCTCCCCCCCAGGGTGTGTCATAAATTACATTCTCCAATGGAACACTTTCACGGCTGCAGAGATCAGTTCATCCCCGGTTGCTCTGGGTAACCTGGGAGACAGCCTTGAGAAATATGTGCCTGGAATGTGCTTCTGTTTATGGGTGCCATCCATGCTGCTTCATCAGTTTTCCATCCCCCTTACTTATGGCAACTCGAGAGCAGGCCAGGGATGGTTTGCAAGTTGACACCAACTCTGTTATTCTGTTTTCTGTTTAATGGAAATTGAAATCTGTGAAAATAAACTCCTAACAAACATCAAACCTAAGCTATTAGGAAGAGGAAGTGATATACAAATCCCTTCATTTTACTAATAAAATATTTATACTTCAACTGTCGCAAGAAAGATCATAAAATGGTGGTAAAATTCACTTAACAAATGTTTCACTTAGCAACATAAATTTTGGACTCATTCAGTCAACGACTACCTGTATTTTTTCTTTTTTTAAAAAAGGGCATACATAGCCTCTAGGAGGCTTATAGACTGCTCCTGGGGGCTGGGGGGGGGGGGAAATGAGCAAAAATGGCTTTTTTGCTCATTTTTGCCCTCCCCTGCCCCGGGAGCACTCTGGAAGCCTCCTAAAGACTCTGCACAGCCATTTTTTGCAAAGGGGAAGGGGTTTCGGGAGGCCAAAAATGCTGTATTCAGTGTATGACGCACCCAGATTTTCATTCTCTTTTTTGAGGGAAAAAGGTGCATCTTATACTCTGAAAAATACGGTAGTTTAAGACTGCAGACGGATCTCCTATACTACAGGTAGTCTTTCACCTATGACCATAGCTGAGCCCAAATGTCTGGTCAAGTGAGACAGTTGTTCAGTGAATTTTTCCCCATTTTACAACCTTTCTTGCCACAGTTGTTAAGCGAATCACTGCAGTCGATTAGTTAGTAAGCCGGTTGTTAAGCGAATCTGGGTTCCCCCTTGACTTGGCTTGTCAGAGGATCGCAAGCGGGGATTGTAACTTTGACTGGTCGCTAAATGGACTGTTCTGAGGACTAGCTGTGTTATTTTCCAAATTTTAATCCCCTTGCTTAAGCAAAGCCACATAACCCTCTTTAGCAAACCAAGTTCTTTCCATATATCTATCTATCTATCTATCTATCTATCTATCTATCTATCTATCTATCTATCTATCTATCTATATTTATCTATCTATTGCTTCGTCTTTCTTACAAAGCCCTCACAACATGATCCATTTGTCTAGCCTCTTAAGCCTAAAAGGTATAATCTTCAAACAGTTAAGAAATCTCCCCACAGCTTAAAAAAAAAAAAGAGAGAGAGAGAGAGATCAAGAGCAGGCTTGAGTGATTTGGACTGTTCAAATCCCACTTTGAGTTTTTAGTCAACTATTTAAATTACAGGGTGCTTTTCTCTTTTGAAATTGCTCCAGGACTATTTCTGGC
>NC_045549.1:72346174-72368674 GCF_009769535.1 Thamnophis elegans | reverse complement strand
ATCTATCTATATCTATCTATCTATCTATCTATCTATCTATCTATCTATCTATCTATCTATCTATCTATCTATCTATCTATCTATCTATCTATCTATCCTATCTATCATCTACCTACCTAGCTACCTAGCTACCTGCCTACCTGCCTACCTGCCTACCTGCCTGCCTGCCTGCCTGCCTGCCTGCCTGCCTACCTATCTACCTACCTACCTACCTACCTACCTACCTACCTACCTACCTATCTATCTATCTCTAATTCTCTTTCTAATATCTATATATGTATCTATCTGTTTGTCTTTCTGTTTTTCTGTCTGTCTGTCTCTCTAATCATCTATCTATCTATCTATCTATCTATCTATCTATCTATCTATCTATCTATCTATCTATCTATCTATCTATCATCTATCATCTCAATAAAAAAACAAGTGAAGGTGTTTATGAGGTTGAATTATGCATGCAGATTACCTTGGTGAGTTTGAACTATTGGAATAGAAGTGCAGCATTTATCTGCAGTTCATAATTACAGTAATTACTGCTCTCCCCGCAGTTGAAGACTGATTTAGAAACTTGATAATCCCCTGATATGATGGCCTTACAAACATTCAAGCAAATTAGCATCCCTCCTTTCAATGCTGCAATTGTCGGCAGAGGTATTTATAGCAGATATAATAGAGGAAGTGCCTCTCCTGGCACACTGTATCTATCTGCACCATCTAAACATTTATATTCTATAGATCATTTCGTTACCTCAATCCTTGGGGATTTTCTGCCATTTGCAGAATGTATGATGGCTTAAGAAGCCAGCTTTCCCAGGCTGCAACCTTCTAGGATTTAGGTAGGTCTCTGAGGTACAATTTCTTTTCCTGAATCAATAAGTGCCTTTGGCTAAATTATTCCATGCCTTACTGTATCCCTGCAAATATTCAACATATTAGACCTTCCATTCTCTATTGTACATGTTCTCAAATATATAAAGCAAATACTGTATATTCCGCCGTATAAGGCAACTGGCCGTACAAGACGACGCCCTACTTTCAGGCACCCACGAGCCGGCTGAAGACCTCTGCGCTGCCGGGCTTTCGTAGTTTGAGTTCAGCGCCTTTGTCCTCCACACCTCCAGCCAGACCTTACTAAGCCATCCCAGCGCTCATCCATCTACATGCCCAGGTGAAGAGCGCCGAGGTTATCGATTGAAAGGCCGGCGCCTGCACTGGTGGCGGCACAGTTTATTGCTTGGCGGCAATGTCCCATCTAAGGTGCGCAGCTGCGCACATGGCAAGAAAACACCACACAGCAGTTTCCAACTGCCGCGCAGTGATTTCTAATGTCACAGGCTACGGAAGCTGAGGGGCCTCAGATTTTCTGTCCTGGTTAGGGTTAGCACAGCGCGGGGGTGGGGGGAACAGCGGCAGGAGGTTACGTGGCACAGCCGGTCTCCTAGGACCTCCTAGGCACTGGCTGCTCTGCTCAAACTACCATCAGTTGCCCTGTCTTCAGCAAAGCAAGCATGGGGAGGTCCTTTGTGGGCGGCCACTCCTAGCCACTTTGCGCTGGGAAAGGTGAGGTGGTGAGGAGGAAAATATGGTGGTGCTGTTGGAGGAGGAGGAGGAGGAGGAGGAGGAGGAGGAGGAGGAGGAGGCAGTTATGCTGGTGGTGGCGGGGGCTCGTCGGCATCTTCAGCAGTGGCCCTGCCCCTGGTGAAAAAAACGAAGATGGAGCAGATCCAGGCTGATTATGTCGCCGCAGCTGCCAGGTCCGGACGGAGGTAGTCAGAGCGATGTGGAGGCGAAAGAGCAACATGACTGGAGGAGGAATTCTGGGAGTTGAAGTCCACAAGTCTTAAAGCTTTCAAGTTTGAACACCCCTGGGTTTTTTTTCTAAAGGGTTAGGGGTGCAAGGCTCTTGTAACTTGACAGCTTTAAGACTTCTGAGTTTCTGAGCCAACATTTTGGTTGTTAAGCAGGAGAGGTTTTTTTTTTTTTAATAATATATATACTTTGGTATATATATTCAAAAATACCCCCAATTTTTGAAATACTTTTTGGGGTTAAAACGTTGTCTTATACGCCGGAAAATACGGTAGCTGATTTGGAGTGGAAGAAGAATTTTACCTCAGAGTGGTGCGATCAGAGGTGGTATTCAGCCGGCCCCTGGTGGCGAATCTATGGAATGCTTGCCACAGGTGGCACGCGTGCTGTTGCCCAGCTCAGTTCAGCTCCAGCACACATGTACACCTGCCTCCCGCTGGCTAGCTGATTTTTGGATTCTCGCCATGCATGTGAAAGATGCGTGTATATGCACGGGAGTTGCCCACACCTGTGCAGGTGGTGGGAGGAGCACGAGGGGTGAGGTGGGCCCTCACGCTCTCCTTTTGACGCCAGGAGGCTTTAGCTCCACTGGCTGCCGGTGGGCCATAACAGAACATCTCTTTTCGTCCACAGTTCTTTGGTTCACCGAAATTAGTGTCCCGGTAATGGGAACGATGTATGACATTGAGGGTAAACCCTTGAATTTTCACTTTAATTTGTGCATTGCGTGTTTCAGAATTCCTGAACGCCAACTGGCCATCAGAAAATGCGACGAACAGTCCTTAATTACATAACGCATGGAAAAATTTCACCATAATGTCAGCTGGGAAACTGAGCATCCTCAATCAAGCTAAGTTGGAAACCACGGGGAATCTCAAAGGGGGAATTTCCAAGTCAAAGCAAAAGTTAGACAAAAGTCTCTTCTTTAATCAATTTTGCCATCCCCGCCAACTCCATTCATTTCAACCTCTGAAAAATGGAGGCACTACAAATTCCGTACGTTTTTTTAAAAAAAACGGAAACAGTTAAATATTTTATCTCAACACCAACTTAACTTCAGATCCAATAACGTAAGATTAGCACTTCACCAATCCCCGAATGCCAAGCTTAAAGCTCTCCTGCCATTGTAGGTAATGAAGAAAATATTACTATGGGCAGGTCTCCAAGATTCAAGTCAGAAAGAATTCAAAGGTAAAGGTTCCCCTTGCACATATGTGCTAGTCATTCCGGACTCTAGGGGGTGGTGCTCATCTCCGTTTCAGAGCCGAAGAGCCAGTGCTGTCCAAAGATGTCTCCGTGGTCATGTGGCCGGTATGACTCAATGCCGAAGGCGCACGGAACACTTTTACCTTCCCACCAAAGGCAGTCCCTATTTTTCTACTTGCGTTTTTGTTCTGACCCCCCTCGTCCTACACCAAAGCACGCCGAGACAAAGATACTGCAAGGATTTATTAACACAGAGACAGGACCTTGGCAGCAAGCCAGCACAGACAAGATGTTGCCAGCAATCCAGCACAGACTAACCTTGGCAGCAATGCAGCCTGCCAAGCTAGTCACGAAAGTTCTCCAACTTTAGTGAATACGTTGACTTCTACAAAAGTGCGTGTGCATAATCATTCCTTTTATAGTCTTGAGAGGAGCCTAATTACCACCAGCTGAGTGCAATTATCTCCTGTAACTGCACAACTGACCCTTACGCCTATTAGCTCTTCATTGCCGGACATCCAGGAACAACTCCCTTGGCTCCTCCCCACTGCTCCAATGCATGACGTCCGGATCACACTCCCTTGTCTCCTCCCCACTGGTTCAAGGCTCAGGCGCCTCCTGGTGGCCAACCAGCCTCTCTGTGCCCTGCTCGGAGTTGGAACCCTGTCCAGGATCCTCCACATCCTCCAGAGCTGACTCATAGGGCCCCTCGCTGTTGGAGTCTGGTGCCCTTGTGACCTCTAGACTGGACTACTGCAATGTGCTCTACATGGGGCAGCCCTTGAAGAGCATTCGGAGACTTCAGCTTGTCCAGAATGCAGCCGCGCGAGTGATCGTGGGTGCACCTCGGTTCACCCACGTAACACCTATCCTCCACGAGCTGCACTGGCTGCCTATTGGTCTTCGGATACGCTTCAAGGCACTAGTTGTCACTTATAAAGCCCTTCATGGTATTGGACCTGGGTACTTGAGAGACCGCCTGCTGCCAATTACCTCCACTAGACCGATTAGATCCCACAGATTAGGCCTCCTCCGAATTCCATCCGCCGGCCAATGCCGACTGGCGACTACCCGGAGGAGAGCCTTCTCTGTGGCTGCTCCGACCCTCTGGAACGAGCTCCCCGTGGAGATTCGAACCCTCACCACCCTCCAGGCCTTCCACAAAGCCTTTAAAACCTGGCTGTTCCGACAGGCCTGAGGCTAAAGAGCTGTTGCCCCCCGTCTCGAATGGTATGACTGCTGTGTGTTTTTAAATTATGTATTGTTATGTTCCGTTTTTTATTTTTTGTCTGTACCCCCTTCCCCTGATTTGAATTGTAAGCCGCCCTGAGTCCCCTTGGGGAAAAGGGCGGCATATAAATGTAATCAAATCAAATCAAATCAGCTCCAATGTTCCTGCTGGGCCACAACACATTTTTATGTGCTTTTGAATTGCTAGGTTGGTAGAAGCTAGGACAAGTAATGGGAGCTCACTCCGTTACGCAGTGCTAGGGATTTGAACCGCCAAACTGCCGACCTTTCTGACCGACAAGCTCAGCATCTTAGCCACTGAGCCACGGCGGCAGATACAATTACCTTTGTTCTAGAATTACCTTTATTCTTTTCTTTTTTGGCATAATTCTATCTTAGGTCACAGTGAAGTAAAAACTGAGGAGACATTACGAAGGGGAGTACATAATGCATTTTTACTTACTGCCCATTCAGTTGAAAATCAATATTTGGAATAAGAAATTCCACTTGTTGAACAGGTATAAATTCCAACCTCTTTTACTTTTCTGCAAGATATGGAGTTGGAATAAACATAAAGGTTATTTTGAAACTTGCAGATTTTTTTTTAAATTCCCCATGCAGTGAAATCAAGAGATTTCCCTAGATCAAATCCTTACCTCTCAACAGATGAAAGTTCAATTATTTACAAGTTATCGCTTCAATTCCTCTCCCTTCCTATTCTTTTTTTTTTTTTTTTTTGCATTTCTGGGGAGGCTTGTTTTATTCAGTGCTGAGTGTAACAATCTCTTACTAGTTTAAAACAGCTTTTACCTAGAGATGGAAAGAACGATGCCAATAATATAGGGGGAAAAATGGCAAAAAAATCAGATTATAAGTGATTAAACGTTGAATGCAGAAGCAACAGTAATCTCACAGGCCTGGGTCAAATGAAACGGGAAGATTTTTTTTTTAAAAAAACCAAAGATAAAAATTAATGAAAAATATGAAAAAAAAGAAGAAAAAAAAGAGGGAGTCAAGCTATTCTCCAAAGCACCTGAGGGCAGAAAGAGAAGCAACAGATGGAAACTAATCAAGGAGAGAAGCAACTTAGCAACAAGGAGAAATTTCCTGACACTGAGAACAATT
Source organism: Thamnophis elegans (assembly GCF_009769535.1). NCBI lineage: Eukaryota > Metazoa > Chordata > Lepidosauria > Squamata > Natricidae > Thamnophis > Thamnophis elegans. Next base: position 72,363,307 of record NC_045549.1, on the reverse strand, counting down.
GATCAGTGGAACAACTTGCCACCAGAAGTTATGGGTGCCCAATCATTGAAGGCTTTCAAGAAATGATTGGACAACCATTTGTTGGAATGGTGTCAGATTTCCTGTCTGAATAGGGGTTGGATTGGAAAACCTCCAGGGTCCCTCCCAATTCTGTTATTATGTTAGCTTGGTTTAAGCTGAAACCAGAGAGGGGGTGGGTGAGTGGGTGGGAGGGAGGGAGGAATGTTGAAAGAAGGAAGATGAAAGAAGGAAGGGGAGGAGGGAGAGGAAGGAAGGGAAGGTAGGAAGGAAAGATGGATGGATGGTGTTCTGACCCTCTTTGTTTCACAGCAAAGCACTCCAAGCCAAAGATACTTTACGGAATTTATTAACAGACAGACAGGTCCTTGGCAGCAAACCGGCACAGATAAGCCTTGGCAGCAATCCAGCCTGCCAAGCTCACAATACTGTTCTCCAACATTAGTTAATGCATTGACTCCTGCAAAAGGGGCGTGTGCACAAGCATTCCTTTTATAGTCTGGAGAGGAGCCTAATGACCACCAGCTGAGTGCAATTACCTCCTGTAACTGCGTAATTGTTCCTTACGCCTATTAGCTCTCTGGTGCCGGGCATCTAGGAACAACTCCCTTGGCTTCTCCCCACTACTGACGTCTGGATCACACTCCCTTGTCTCCTCCCCACTGGTCCAAGGCTCAGGCACCTCCTGGTGGCCAACCAGCCTCTCTGCACCCTGCTTGGAGTCAGAACCCTGTCCTGGGTCTTCCACATCCTCCAAAGCTGACTCATAGGGCCCCTCGCTGTTGGAATCTGGTGGCAGCTCCAACGGCTCCTGCTGGGCCACAACAGATGGATGGAAAGAAAAAATTGGGCTTGTTTAAATCATATTTTGATCTTCCAAATCCCCAATGCCCTAGCATTTTTTCCAGTTTCAGCGAAGGCCAAATAAAAGTTATTTTCACACTCCTTTTCCCAAGTAATTCTAAGGCCTTTCCTGTTTAAACATTTCAAGACAGAGAGAAGGAGAGACAGACAGACAGAGACACAGACAGAGAGACAGAGAGAAACAGAGAGACAGAGAGAGAGAGAGACACACACAGAGAGAGAGAGAGAGAGAGACAGAAGGAGAGAAGGTCGGGCATCTGTCTTTTCCTGGATCAGCCACCAGAGAAAGCCTCTTGGTCTTTTTCGCCTAAAGAACATGTGTCTCAAAAAGATTGCCAGGAATGATTAAGTCCTGCAGGAGGCTCAGTCACTAGTTTAAACAATTTTGATGTTTTTTTTTAATACCTTGCGTTCATTCTGCTTCTGTCTGGAATCCAGGTGTTTGTCATGCAAAACAGCAGACGAGAACAGCTCCTGGTTCAAAGACTTCTGCTCCCTTTATATCTGCTGCATATTGTTTCTACACAGAATCGGCCTGCTGATTATGAAAGACCCCAAGGAATCTATTTTACAAAATAGTTATCTAAACATTTCCGGAAATTAAATACGGAACCTCTTTGCCTCATTCCCTTTTTTTCTTTTCCTTTTTTTTTTTTAAAAAAAAAATCTTTTATTTTTGGGTTCTGCCTTTGGAAGTAAAACTACAACAAAAGCTGTTCCCAGCAATTCCTTTGCAAAGGAAGGAAGTCGTTTAGAGAGTAGTTTAGAGTTTAGAGTTTAAAGGAGTTTAGAGAAGATGATTTGTTAATAGGTTTAAATAAAACCCAGCATTGTGAACCTGATGTGTGCATGCACTAAATTTGGGCATTTTGGAAAATGTTTATATATATATTATTTGCGGTGCATGACATTGTAGCAAAGTCATCTCAAAAGATCTAAGCCCCAGAGCTCACTGTAACAGTATCACCAAAAACATGCCAATGGTAACCTTGTTACCATGTCCTATTCCAGCCAGTCCAGCTAGTCCCCAATGGCTAACCTGTTGTTATGTCCTATTCCAGTTCATGAATATTTTGACACTCTCATTATTCAAGAGAGCCCCTATCTACACTATATCACTGGACAAACCAGTCTCCCTCTACGATTTCCTTTATCAAACTCAACAGGTATGTTTTGGAAGAAAACTTTGCTGCGGAAGTAGAAAATAGTTGATTGGCTCCTAATTAGACTTGGGAGTTTGTCCCTACTAAATTGCCCCAGAGCTCACTATAACAGCATTGTCAAAAAAAAACATTAGGTTAAGAACTCTTAACCTAATTTTGCAAAGCTTTTTCTCCGGTAACATTGTACTGTTAACTAGGGAATACAAAACCTTTGCCAGACCAATTCTTGAATACAGCTCGTCTGCCTGGAATCCACATAGTATATTGGACATTAATACGACCGAGCGGGAGGTTGACGTCACGGCGATATGACGTGCGATCTTGCAGCTCCAAGATTGCCGTCGATATCTCTCCCACTGGATGGTCCTTCTGGACCTAAACTGTCCTGTAGAGACGGTGATAGTGAAGGGCACATGCTGCTGATCCTAGGGACACCGCAAAGTCCTTGGTTGATCCAGGAGAAGCCTTTCTTTCTGGCAGTTATGAGCAGCCATTATGAGAAGAATCCTCCACACCTCTGGTTACAATAGAATAGCATATGTCACCAAGCTCTAAATTTTCAGCTTTGGCAACCTGGAACTACGCCACCTACGGTCTGACCTAAGCATAGTACACAAAATTGTCCTACTTGTCAACAACTTCTTCAGCTTCAACATCAACAATGCACAGGCAAACAACAGATACAAGCTCAAGATAAATCGCTCCAAACTAGATTGCATAAAATACAACTTCAGCACCAGAGTGGTCAATGCCTGGACTGTGTTGTTACAGCCTTAAATCCTCACAGTTTCAACCTCAAACAGTCTAGCATGGACCTCACCCCATTCTTAAGAGGTCCGTAAACGGGGTGTGCATAAGCGCACCAGCATGCCTACCATCCCTGTCCTACTGTCCCCATTTATTTGTACCCATGTTTATACTTACACCTCTTATCTGTACATGTTTGACAAACTAAATAAATAAATAAAATTAGAGAATTTTCCATTGTAATTTAATTTAATTCGAAACAAATTGGGGCATTTGAGATATCAACATCAGGATAATAGAATTGGAAGCGGAAGCCTTCAAGTCCAAAATATCTGTTACTCAATAAGACCATTGTTAAGAGAATGTTGACCTATTTTGTGACCGTATCAGTTAAGTGAATTACTGTCGTTGTTAAGTTAGTAACATGGTCATTAAGTGAGCCTGGTTTCCGCATTGGCTTTGCTTGTCAGAAGGTTGCAAAGCGGGATCACGTGACACTGAGACACTGCAATCATCATAAATAGGAGTCAGTTGCCTAAATGTCCAAATTTTGATCATATGACTTTTGGGATGCTACAATGGTTATAAGTGTGAAAAACGGTCATAAGTCACTTTTTTCAGTGCCATTGTCAGGCCTGCAGCCATCTTTGGATCTTTGGCTTGCCACACTTTCTATTATCCTCATATGCATTTTTTCTTGTAGGAAAATGGGAGGGGGGATTGTACGGAGTTAGATGATATGTAGCCATAACAACATTCTTTCTAGAAAGCCAAGGTCATCCTTTGTCTCTGCACCTCTGCACCTGACCGGAGCTGGATGGGTGGAACGACCAGCATGGCAGTGGAAGATTGGACTATGTGATGGACTTGTGGGTGTGGGGGCAGGATCTTGAACTTTCATCTAGGTGGGGAAAACCGGGAAGCCTTCAGATTTGGGTTTTCCCAGATGTGCCAACATGGCTCTCTTAATAAATTGGAAGTTTGAGTAATACTTTGCCTTAGACTCTGGTTTACTTTTGGATGCTATTTGGAACCCTGGCAGCCATTGCAACTTCAAACTGTCACTAAATGAACTATTGTAAGTTAAGGACTACTTCTAGCAGGGTAGCGCCAATGTATTCTTTCAAGCAAACACTTCAAAATACAGAAATAATTCCTTAAAAAAAGTAGTCCTCTATAATAAAGCCCCCCCCCCACAGGAGTGGAGTTCTTGTATATTTAAATAACATGCTTTTTGATCCCAAGAGAATCTTATTAAAAAAACAATATCGTTATGGAAAGGGGATGTTAATTTTAATCTAAAAGGTGGATCTCTAGTCTATTTCTAACTCAAGAAAATGTTTTATGTAACAGATGGGATGTATTTCTGAAAGGCAAAACAAGACTCATCTGCCAAATTCTTCCTAATCACCCATAAATTTCAATGTTCCTCAGTAACTGAGCAGATAAATGTAGATTACCCTACCAAAATAAACCTATTTACAAAATAGCTATCCAGCCTTTTCAGAACTAGGATTATTAATTTTAGCAGTGCATTCTACAGTTAATGCTATTATATCTGTATATATACAATCCTGGACTTAAATTTAGTCAACTAGGAGAGCATTGTGGTTGTTAAATCGAGTCATTATGTGACCACAGCCAATTGTATGACAATTTTTACTGTGGTTGAAAATCGATAAGATCAAGGCAAGGCAAGGCAAGCTTGATTTATGTGATGTGAGGTGAGGTGAGGTGAGGTGAGGAGAGGTGAGATGAGGAGAAGGGAGGAGAAGAGAGGAGGAGGTGAGGAGAGGAGGTGAAGTGAGATGAGATGAGGTGAGGTGAAGAGATGAGATGAGGTGAGGAGAGGAGGTGATGAGATTAGTTGAGATGAAAGGAAATGAGTTGAGGAGGTGAGGTAAGATGAGAAAAGGAGATGAGGTGAGGAGAGGTGAGGAGAGGAGGTGAGGTGAGATGAGATAAGATGAGGTGAGGAGAGGAGATGAAATGAGGTGAGGAGAGGAGAGGAAGTGATGAGATGAGTTGAGTTGAGTTGAGATGAAAGGAGATGAGATAAGGAGGTGAGGTGAGGAGAGGAGATGAGGAGAGGTGAGATGAGGAGAGGAGAGGAGAATAGAGGAGTTGTTGAGATGAGTTGAGTTGAGATGAAAGGAGATGAGATGAGGTGAGGAGAGGAAGTGAGGTGAGATGAGAAAAGGAGGTGAGGTGAGGAGAGGTGAGGAGATGAAATTAGATGAGGTGAGATAAGGAGGTGAGGTGATGAGATGAGACGAGGAGGTGAGGTGAGATGAGATAAGAAGGTGAGGTGAGGAGAGGTGAGGACATGAGGTGAGATAAGGAGGTGAGGTGAGGTGAGGTGAGGAGATGAGACGAGGAGACATCTGGACAACGCTGGCTCTTCGGGTTAGAAAGAGAGATAGATAGATGACTCCCTAGAGTCAGGAATGACTAGCACATATGTTTGAGGGGAACCTTTATCTTAAAACCAGACTTAACAATGCAGGATATTATTTTGTGATGGAAGAAAAATTGAAATTCTCAAACTATGCTCAAACTATGCGTAGAAAATAATCATGACGTTTTCTTAGCAGGAAATTTGAAGTGATTGCGACATTTTTGTATATTTTTGGCCCTTTCCAATTAGCCTTAAGCTATGATTCCCCCATCCAAGGCCTAACTTAACCAACCCTAGTTAGCTGGAGATGAGTGGAAGTTTAGTTTCTTTTCGTATTTTAGCTTCTGAAAACACATATTAAGGAATATGAATAACGTATATACATCTATTCTGAAGCCATAATCAAAGTCATTTGATTATGTCCTGCTTGGAAAAAGAAAACTTTCAGCAAAAGAAAGGAAGAAAATATTTTGATTGGATAAACATTTCGGTTAATGTTTTTCCAATCGGGGAAACGGAAATAATAAGCAATTTGTTTATTTTTTTGTAATGCGTCTGCTTCCATGACTGTGAGGGATTAATTATGCCTTTTTATTTGTCTTTTTTAAAAGCTTCATATGCTAAAACTTTCAAAAGAAAAACCCAATAAAAACACTGCCAATCAACCTGCCTAAAACGTATAGTCAACATGTGGTTTAACTATTGGCTTTCCACACACACAAAAAAGATCATTTAAAAGAAAATACTCCACTCAACCCATTTTAACACATTTTTGAAAGTGTGCTACGGTCTTTAGTAGGTGTTGGGGTTGCGTTAAGTTCTTGTCAAGACTGAACTCATCTGAAAATAAATCTCAGTGACTCACTGAAGAGCCTGTCAAGTCTCTAATAGCCCCATGGATGTAGGGTTAGTTTGAGAGTGAATCTTCTTTGCATCCAAGTATTTTTGACTGTAACATTAAAGCCATGTTAGAAAATCTATAGGTTGATCTTAAAATGAAAGACCAGAAAAAGTAGTATAGGAGAAGCAATCCTCCCTCGTTTTCTTTCTTTCCTTCCTTCCTTCCTTCCTTCCTTCCTTCCTTCCTTCCTTCCTTCCTTCCTTCCTTGTTATTCTATTATTCCTTCCTTTGTCTCCTCCCTCCCTCTCTTCCTTGGTATTCCTTCCTACTTTTTCCTCCCTCCCTCGTTATTCCTTCCTTCCCTTTTTCTTCCTTTCTTCCTGCCTCCATCTATCCCTCCCTCCTTTGTTCATTCATTCATTCTTTCCTTCTTCCCTTTTTTCCTTCCTTCTTTCCTTCCTTCCTTTTCCCCTCCTTCCATCCATCTCTCCCTCCCTCTCTTGTTATGCCTTTCCTCCTTCTCTTTCTCCTTCCTTCCTTTTTTTCCTCCCTCCCTCCTTCCATCCATCTCTCCCTTTTTCCCTTGTTATGTCTTTCCTCCTTCCTTCCTTTCCTTCTTTTTCCTTCCTCCTTCCTTCCCTCCATCTCTCCCTTCCTCCATTGTTATGCCTTTCCTTCCTCTCCTTCTTTCTTTTCCCCCCTCCCTTGTTATTCCTTCCTTCCTTCCCTTTTCCTTTCTTCCTTCCTGCTTCCATCTATCCCTCCCTCCTTTGTTCATTCATTCATTCATTCATTCATTACTTCTTTTCTTTTTCTTCCTTCTTTTTCCTCCTTCCCTCCATCTCTCCCTCCCTTATGTCTTTTCTCCTTCTCCATCTCCTTCCCTCTTTCTTTTTCCTCCCTCCCTCCCTTGTTATTCCTCCCTTCCATTCTTGTTATTCTGTTATTCCTTCTTTCTCCTCCCTCCCTTGTTATCACTTCTTTCCCTTTCCTTCCTTCCTTCCTGCCTCCATGTATCCCTCCCTCCCTCCCTCCCTCCCTCCTTCCTTCCTTCCTTCTTTTCTTCCCTCCTTCCCTCCATCTCTCCCTATGCCTTTCCCCCTTCCTTTCTTCTTTCCTTCCCTCTTTCTTTCTTTCCTTCCTTCCTTTTTTACCTTCCCCCTTCCTTCCCGCCATCTCGTCCTCCCTCGCTTGTTATGCCTTTCCTCCTTCTCCTTCCTTCCTTCTTTTTCCTCCCTTCCTTCCTTATTTCCTCCATCTCTCCCTCCCTTCCCTCCCTTCTTATGTCCTCCTTCTTCCCTCCCACCCTCCCTCCCTTCCAGAATTCCTCTATTCCTCCAGAATGTGCCAGTTTGAAATAGCTAAAGTGCCCCTTATTCCCAAGAGGCTGCGGTTCCATTTTATTACTTCCCTTAGCAGCCCATTTTATCTCTGCCTCCCTCCTTAGCTGCTGCTCTACTCTACCATTTCACACGTTCAAGGATATTTCCATTGCCATTCATATCCATTAAACTCCATGCTTCCCACTTGCCAGGTTATGAAAAAAACCATAGTAACCAACCAATTAATAACCATCAAGGTTGTCTAACTTGTATTGCCATCATTCTGTAGTAATAGAACTGGATTGCCTGTGAGAATTCTGGCTTTTGAACATTTAAATGAAGCATTTAAATGTTGAACCTAAGACCCAACGGTGGTTATTAGCAGTGAAGATCTCAATAAATCATTAAAATACAGGCAGATTAAAAAGATGATGCTTGGTATTTTGAAGGGGGAATATACATAATTTAAAATGTCCTGGAAAAAAAGAGAAAAGAAAAATTGGTTTTTCAGCCTTTCAACAGTGAATGCTTACATTCATTGGGATATTCTACATTTGCTGAATATTTTAATTTCAATATTTAAATCTTCTCTAAAGACGTGATAACACAGCAATTGTTATTTTGGTAGTAATTGAGACACTTCTGAGAATGTTGTTGACTCAAAATGGGCAGTTCCCCCCCACTCCCTCCTGCTGGCTTTATAATTTCTTTGCATCTTTATACATATTTATCTTTAATGGAAAGACGCAGAGAAATCCTTTCCACCGGAATACAATTTTTAAAAATATAATTAAAATAAATGATATCCTTTAGAACAGTGGTGGGATTCAAACATTTGTATTTCCAGTTCTGTGGGAGGGTCTTGGTGGGTGTAGCATGGCTTGGTGGGCGTAGCTTGGTGGGTGTGGCAGGGGAAGGATACTGCAAAATCCCCATTTCCTCCCAATCAGCTGAGAGTCAGGAGGCAGAGACTAGATGTGGAGGTGGGGGGGGGGGTGTTAGTTAGAGGTGGTATTTACCGGTTCTCTGAACTACTCAAAATTTCTTCTACCCTGTCACGATGTTTTTTTGTTTTGCCAGCTGTGCTTATATTCTAAGAAATACGGTAGACTGATTCTTCTCTGTAAGCCTACTACGCATGTCCTTTTTGCCTGCCACAAGGAGGTAGGCTAGGAACTTGACCAGAATGTAGTTATTAGCCAGTAAGTTTCTTTGTTATTTATTTTATAATAAAAATATGTTTCTTAGAATCAGTGGTGGGTTTCAAAAATTGTTCGAACCTACTCTGTGGGTGTGGCCTCCTTTGTGGGAGTGGCTTGCTGCCCATGTGACTGGATGGGAGTGGCTTGCTGCCCATGTGACTGGATGGGAGTGGCTTGCTGCCCATGTGACTGGATGGGAGTGGCTTTCCGCCCATGTGACCGGATATGAAGATGCCGACAACACTTGTCAGAACCACCTTAAATTAGCTCTCACACAGCACTGGCAGGCATAAGAATATGATGTAAACTTCTTTTTTAAAAGGCATCTTTGGTTTGTGTTAAAACAACTTCAACACACGCAATGTTCTGATTGCACCACAAACGCAGTAGTCATCCTTACCTTTCACAGAGGCACTGAGTTTTATAAATATGAGCAGGATAGTGTAGAATAATCATACCCAAGGACCAGTGGTGGGGTTCAAAATTTTTTGGAACCTCTTCTGTAGGTGTGGCCTGCTTTCCGGGTCCATTGGTGGAACCTCTTCTAACCAGTTCGGTAGATTTGACGAACCGGTTCTACCGAACAGGTGCGAACTGGCAGGAACCCACCTCTGCTTAGAATATACCTCGGGTTTTATTTACTTAATCATAGAGTATACTCCAAGGAAAACCACGATTCAACCCCTTCAAACACGGGGCTGGATTTCCAACCCTCACATACCAGTTCTCCAGAACTGGTCAGAATCTGCTGAATACCACCTCTGCCTTTGAACTAATAAGACCAAGCATTTGCCAGGCCTGCAGCCATCTTTCCTTTTGGTCTTTGGCCTGCTGCACTTTCTATTATTCTACTATGCATTTTATAATGTATTCTTCCTTCTTCATCATATTTCCTCCCTCCCCACCCACCACCTTCTTCTGGGAATCCAGACTACGTTCCACTACGGTTCATACAATGTCTTAGTGATATAAAGAGTACTTGCAAAATTAGCAGTAATAAAATGGGCAAAGCCCCTCCAATGTGATTATCCAGGGGTGGGCTGCTGGGGGTTCTCACGGGTCTGGGTGATCCTCTAGTTAGGATTCTGCCCAGTTCAGTGAACCCCCAAATGCCACCTTTGGCTGGCTCTGCCCACCCCATTCCACTCCTCCCACCCCTCCCCTCCCAGAAGTCTCCACGTGGCCCACTCGTCATGCAAGTTAAGTGCAGGGCCTCTTTCTGACCTCCGGAGCCCAGGGGAAGCAGTTTTCGCCCTCCCGGAGGCTCAAAGAAAGCCTCTGGAGCTTGAGGGGGGGGACAAAAAACGCCCCCCCTGGTGCAGGAGCCCAACTAGACCATGTTCACCATGGCCACACCCACCCCACTGCAATGGTGGCAGCAAACCCGTTGCTGGAACTTTTGAAGCCTACCCTTGGATACATCACTAACAATGCAGGATTCTCCCCCGCATCTGAAAATGGAATATATTATTTGCTGGATTTGTATTACTGTATTTTTCGGATATAAGATGCACCTTCCCCCCCCAAAAAGAGGGAGAAAATCTGGGTGCATCTTATACACTGAATACAGCATTTTTGGGCCTCCCGAAACCCCCGTCCATTCACAAAAAACGGAGGTGCAGAAGGTTTGGGAGGCTTGTAGAGTGCTCCTGGGGGCTGGGGAGGGCAAAAATGAGTGAACAATGGGCCATCTTTTGCTTGTTTTTGCCCCCCCCCCAGTCCCCAGGAACACTCTACAAGGCTCCCAAAGCTTATGCATGCCCTGTTTTTTGGCAAAAAAAACCCAGGCCCATTTTCACAAAAAAATGGGCCCTTTTCTGCTCATTTTTGCCCCCCTCCCTGGCCCCCAGGAGTACTTTGCAGGCCTTTCAAACTCTCTGCATGCCCCATTTTTCACAAAAAAAATGAGGCATGCAGAGGGTTTGAGGGGTCTGCAGAGTGCAAAAACTTTTTAAAAAAAGTTTACCTCTTCAAAATCTTGATGCGTCTTATACTCCAAAAATACGGTAGTTTCTTCTGAGAAAATAAGTAGCCAAGTAATCTGATGCAAGTATAAAAACAATACATTTTCTAGTTTAAAATAGAGGGTAGAGTCACAAATGCATAGAAGGCTTGCCTCAATTTTTATTTTAAAACGTGGAGATGAAATCAGGATCTTTTCAGAGTAAATAAGCAACTCATCTAAACAAACAACACCCCCAAAAAGGCATCCAAAATATCAAGAAAACATTCATAAATCACACGAAGACTGAGGGGATTAATCTGAATGGCATTACCATGTATTAAAACTTCCTATAATAAATATCAAACTTCCCATCATAAATATCAAAGGCAGTCAAATATTCATGGCCCTCTTTCATGCAAATAAGATTGGAAGCTCCTTTGAGATCCAATTTCGGTGAGAATGCCTACCTTCTGCAGGCATCTCGAGGGGGAAAGAAATGAAGGGAAAGGAAAATGATCCATAATGATTGCAGAGTTCAAGAGCCAGAGAGATAACCTTATTTTAAAAAAAAGAAAGTTAGCAGCACTAACTGAAGAGAAAAAGGAAAGGAATGAAATCTATGTGAATATTGTCACTGATGACTTCTTTTAACTAGTGCAACTGTCTATGCCATCCTATAGTTTTATTTTAGAGGCAACCAGCTTTATGGAACACTGTTGATACCAATGAGCACCAAAGAATGGAGGCTTCAACTGGTCCAGAATGCAGCCATGTGGGTTATCATGGGGGCACCTAGGTGCTCCCATGTTACACCCCTTTTAGGCGGCCTGCACTGGTTGCCGGTTGTCTTCTGGGTGCGATTCAAGGTACTAATTATGACCTTTAAAGCGCTCCATGGCTTAGGCCCAGGATACCTGCGAGACCACCTACTGCCACCGGTAGCCTCCCACCGTCCAGTGCGATCCCACAGAGTTGGCCTCCTCAGGGTGCCGTCGGCCAGACAGTGTCGGCTAGCGACCCCCAGGGGAGAGCCTTCTCTGTGGGAGCACCTTCCCTCTGGAATGAGCTGCCCCTGGAGCTTCGTATAATCCCCGACCTCCGGTCCTTCCGACGCGCCCTAAAAAGTTGGCTTTTCCAGCAAGCCAGCCTGGCCTGAACAAAACAAAATAAATGATTGATTTAATTGTTAATTTTAATCGAATTTTAAATGTTATTGTTAATCTTAATTGGGTTTGTTTTTTTGGATACTCTATCTAATTTTTTTTAACTTTTGTAATATGTGTCTTTTTTAATGTTGTACGCCCCCCTGAGTCCTTGGGAGAAGGGCGGCATATAAATCCAATAAACAAACAAACAAACAAACAACAAACAAACTCACAACCTCCTGATGGTGAGGTGAGAGCTCCACCTCACCATACCACTACACACACACACACACACACACACACACACACACACACACACAGAAACACAACATTCCACATCTTGAGTATTAGATACGTTCATCATCTTGAGTTACTAATAATAACAACAACAACAACAAAACTAATAATAATAATAATAAATAATAAAGGTGGGTTATAAATAAAGCAGATAAAAGGAAAATTAAATGCTCTCAGTAAATCAGATTCTTATTATTAGATACGTCCCATCATAGTAGAATAGAGCACGGCAAACATTTGATAAACTTTTTAAAAGTCCTTTTTCCAAGGACATTGAGCATTAAAGGAAGGAACCAAAACACATTTAGAGATGATGAACTGTATTTGGAAAAGGGAACCACAGTAGAGAAAATATAATTTTGTAACCTCTAAAATGAACTCTCCCATGGTCAAAGGACCAAAGCTTACAAATCTTTTTAGATTAATGGGGTTCTTTTTGCACTGATGATGTTACCTAGCTGGTAAAGAAACATCTGCAAGAAAACCACCAAGCTCAGAGGGACCAAGGAACCCTCATTTCAACACTGAGCTGCAAATAATCTCTTTTGTTTGTTTATTTGTTTACAAATTCACAGAACTTGAATATTTGAATACTATCTTTATGTTTACTCGGGAACAGCCAGACTGATTAGGGAGGTAAGATCCTGATGTAAAAACTAGTTCTGATCTAGGCTTCCCAAGAGATGAAGCAAACTCCTGGTCCCGACAAAAACCCCTTTTATTAACTTACTGTGATTCTGCTCATTCACATCCAGCAAAGTCTTTCAAGGGAGGATTTACAGTCACAGACCTTATCTGGCTTGGAGAGCTGCCAGGCTGATATCTGCAAAACTTGGCCAGGAGTCTCGGAGAGTCATGAACCAATTAAGTGAACTAATTGTCTCCTGCAAACTCCACTCCCCTTTTGCCTCCTCTTTTATTTCTTCTGGGAGGGGACATTCGCTGTCCACCTGTGGCCCTTACACCCAAGTCGACCCCTGTTCTTTAGCTGTTTCCTTCATCTGACAACTCTGCACATGTGCACACTAGGAACAGGCTCCAGCTGTTCTTCTGCCTCATTGATGTCTGACTCCAAGGCATTTGATAATTGGCACACGGCTTTGGCCCCCTCTCTGCCTCCGACACAGCCCTCATCAGAGCCTTCCCCAGACTTCAGGACTGGCCCATGTTCCTCCCCAACCCTCCTCACTGTCCAACTCTACTACCAGCTCTGCTGGCCACTGGAGGGCCACAACAAAACGTCTTCTTGAATACCTCTTAGAAAGCCTTTTAAATGTTTTCATTGTTAAGGTAAAGGTAAAGGTTTCCCCTCGCACATATGTGCTAGTCATTCCCGACTCTAGGGGGTGGTGCTCATCTCTGTTTCAAAGGCCAAAGAGCCAGCGCTGTCCGAAGACGTTCTCCATGGTCATGTGGCCGGCATGACTCAATGCCAAAGGCACACTGAATGCTGTTCCCTTCCCACCAAAGGTGGTTCCTATTTTTATACTTGCATTTTTAACATGCTTTTGAACTGCTAGGTTGGCAGAACCTGGGACAAGAAACAAGAGCTCACTCCATTAGGCGGCACTAGGGATTCAAAACCACTGAATTGCTGTCCTTCTGATCGACAATCCTCAGTGTCGTAGCTACTGAGCCACAGGTGTCCCTTATTTTCAATGCTACCCTCTCTAAATTTGGTTTTAACCCCACATGTTGTTTTTAGAAGTCACTTAAACTAAACATTCTCTTTATTTTTTATTTTTTTAAAAAAGTAAACAGTTATTTTAAAAAGGGAAATACATGTTTTATTTATAATGCCTGGCAATGTAAAATCTCCATTCCCTCCTCCACTCCAGGAGACGAATACTGCAAAATCTCCCTTCCCTCCCCACTCCAGAGGAAGGACTGTAAAATCTCCATTCCCTTCCCACTCCAGGGGAAGGATCTGCAAATCTCCATTCCCTTCCCACTCCAGGGGAAGGATACTGTAAAATCCCCATTCCCTCCCCACTCCAGGGGAAGGATACTGTAAAATCTCCATTCCCTTCCCACTCCAGGGAAGGATACTGTAAATCTCCATTCCCTCCCACTCCAGGGGAAGGATACTGTAAAATCTCCATTCCCTCCCCACTCCAGGGAAGGATACTGTAAAATCTCCATTCCCCTCCCCACTCCAGGGGAAGGATATTGTAAAATCTCCATTCCCTTCCCACTCCAGGGGAAGGATACTGTAAAATCTCCATTCCCTTCCCACTCCAGGAAGGATTCTGTAAAAGCTCCATTCCCTCCCCACTCCAGGAGAAGGATACTGCAAAAATCTCATTCCTTTCCCACTCCAGGAGAAGATACTTCAAAAATCTCCATTCTCTCCCCACTTCCAGGGAAGGATTCTGTAAAATCTCCATTCCCTCCCCACTCCAGGAGAAGGATACTGCAAAAATCTCCATTCCCAACCCACTCTAGGGGAAGGATGCTGTAAAATCTCCCTTCCCTCCCCACTCCAGGGGAAGGATACTGTAAAATCTCCCTTCCCTCCCCACTCCAGGAAGGATACTGCAAAATCCCCATTCCCTCCCAATCAGCTGGGACTCAGGAAGCAGAGAATGAATGGGGCGGGCCAGTCAGCGGTGGTATTTACCAGTTCTCCAAACTACTCAAATTTCCGCTACTGGTTCTTCAGAACTGGTCAGAACCTGCTGAATTCCACTTCTCTGTGTAAGATAGTAGTAAATTAAATCAAAAACAAAATAAAACACCAAACAATTTGAATTTGCTATATTCACCATTTGAGCAGATCCAAAAATGCACCCTGGAATCTGTCAATGGCAAATGTATTCTGTTGCTCAGAGAAACATCTATAGCAGTCATTTCACAGATTGGTAAAAGGTCTTGGGGGGGGGCATTATTTCAATAGCCAGGGCAAATTTCTTGAGGAGACTCACCTGCTTGTCAGATCAAAGAAAGATTGTTGAAAAAGAATAAAAAACTCCTCATCTAAATGTCCAAGGGGAGTTGCAAGTTGGTTCTAAATTGAACGCAGTTTGAAGCTGTTCCAGTTCTTATTCTATCTCATTCATCTCAACAAATCTTGATAAAGAGAACTTGGTGGGAATCTTAAGGTTTTAGACAACTGCCAAAGAGCCTAGCAACGTTATGGATATGCCAAGTTAGTCATCCAACTGGAGGGTTCCTTCCTTCCTTCCTTCCTTCCTTCCTTCCTTCCTTCCTTCCTTCCTTCCTTCCTTCCTTCCTTCCTTCCTACCTACCTACCTACCTACCTACCTACCTACCTTCTTTCCTTCTTTCTATCTTTCTTTCTAGTTTCTTTCTTTCTTTCTTTCTTTCCTGTTTCTTTCTTTTGTTATTTTCTTTTTCTTTCCCTCCTTTTTCCTTCTTTCCTTCTTTCTTTCTGGTTTATTCCATCTATCTATCTATCTATCTATCTATCTATCTATCTATCTTTCTTTCTTTCTTCTTCCTTTATTGCTTCTTTCCTTCCTTCTTTCTTTTTTCCTTCCTTCCTTCTTTCTTTCTTCCCTTGTTTCTTTCTTTCCTTGTTTCTTTCTTTCCTTGTTTCTTTCTTTCCTTGTTTCTTTCCTTGTTTCCTTCCTTCCTTCTTTCATTTTAGAATATGCAAAGGATAGATATTAGTAGTTTACGTTCCAGTGAGAGTCACCTCCCCACACCAACACGTCTTAAGATTTATGGCGAAGGGCATTAATTGTCAACTGAAATTGCACAGGGACTTCCCAAAGGGTCAATAAAATAAAAATCATCGGCAGACATATTTTCTTCCTACCTGACCTGGAATCTCAAGGCAGTCGATCGCAAGGGTGCCTTGCATGCCAAGAGGCTGAGTAAATTGGGGAATGTGAATGATAGGATGTAAAATTAAACTGCTCTCCACATATGGCCCACAGGGGTAGCATTTTGGACAGTTGCCTCCCGCTGAAAAGCTGAGTAATTCATTCTATGGAGGCGCCGACCTTGACAAAATGAGTAGGAGCAGCTTGCTTAAAAAGTTGTCCCTTCATTGCCGAATTTAACTGGTGTGGATCCAAGCATGAGGGCTGCAAAGGCAGCTGACGTTTGGGCCTCCCTGTTCTTTTTCCAAGGAAGGAATGGGCCCTGCTCCCAGTTCTGATTTGCTTGGAGCCCACTTCCATTGATTTATTTTGTTATACTTGCCTTGTTCAGTCTGGAGTGGAGTTTGAATGGAGTGAAGGAGAGAGGAGGAGGAGGAGGAGGAGGAGGGGAAGGAGGAGAAGAAGAAGAAGAAGAAGAAGAAGAAGACGAAGCAGAAGAAGACGAAGCAGAAGAAGACGAAGAAGAAAAAAAAAGAGGGATGGAAGAGAAGAAGAGGAGAGGAGGGAATAGAGTGGAGTGCGGTGGAGTGTAGATGAGAGGAGAGAATAGAGTGGAATGGAGTGAAGGAGGAGAAGGAGGAGAAGGAGAGGGAAGGGAAAAAGAAGAAGAGGATGGGAGAGAGAAACAGGGGAAGAATAGAGTGGAATGGAGTGCAGTGGGATGGAGAGGAGAGAATACAGTGGAGTGGAGTGTAGACGAGAGGAGAGAATGGAGTGGATAAAAGGAGAGAATAGAAAGGAGTGGCGAGGAGAGAATAGAGTGGAGTGGAGTGGAGGTGAAGGAGGAGGATGAGAAGAGAAGAAGAAGAAAAGAGGGATGGGAGAGAACAAGAGGAAAGGAGAGACTAAGTGAGTGGAGTGTAGATGAGAGGAGAGAATGGAGTGGAGTGGAGTAGAAAGGAGATAGAGAGTGGAGTGTAGACAGAGAGAGAATGGTGGAGTAGCAGGAGAGGAGAGAATAGAGTGGAATGGAGTGAAGAGGAAGGAGGAGGGGAAGGAAAGAAGAAGAAAGAGGATGGAATAGAAGAAATGGGGAAAGAATAGAGTGGAATGGAGTGCAGTGGGATGGAGAGGAGAGAATACAGTGGAGTGGAGTGTAGTGAGGATGAGAATGGATGGAGTAGAAAGGGAACAGAGTGGAGTGGAGAGGAGGAGGAGAGAATAGAGTGGAGAGGATGAGGAGGAGGATGAGGGGAAGAGAGAAGAAGAAAAAGAGGGATGGGAGAGAACGAGAAATGGAGAGAATACAATGGAGTGGAGTGTAGATTAGAGGGAAGAATGGAGTGGAGTGGAGTAGAAAGAAGAATAGAGTGGAGTGGATAGGAGAGAATGGATTGAGTGGA
>NC_045549.1:72265613-72346074 GCF_009769535.1 Thamnophis elegans | reverse complement strand
GGGAGAGGGAAAGAAAAGAAAGAAAGAGGGAGGGAGGGGAGAAACAAGGGAGGGAAGGGAGAAAGAAAGAAAGAAAGAAAGAAAGAAAGAAAGAAAGAAAGAAAGAAAGAAAGAAAGAAAGAAAGAAATTAATTGTCACTCCTCCCAACCCAACTGTCATGGCAAATGGCGAAGCTCAACAACTCTGGAGGATGCCCTCGCTTTGTAATGGAACCAACGCAGGAATAATAGGTTCCCTATCCCACCTCCCACTCATCTCACCATTCCCATGATACCTTCACATAGATCTCCTTCACATCTTCAATGTTGATACATAAGGCATTGCTCTTTGGCTTCAGGAGACTCATGAAGTGCAAATTACCTGGGACTGCAAATCCAGTTAATAAAGCTCCTTGGCTATGCTTCTGTACAGAGCTGTTCAGCTATTCCCTTTGATTCTTAAAATCTAGTATTCTCCCTCCTCACTAAGAGAAGCCAAACAATTGATTTACTTGAATAATAGTTCAATCCCACCATCTTCAGTTCATCCCCGGGTAGGCCATTGGCCTTTTGATCAATTTGTTTATACCCTGAGGTTTTTCTTTGATCAGTTCGATGGATGTATTTGGGCTTGCTATTTTCAAAAGGCAACATCTTACTCCTCTTTACATCTTTAAGGAAAACCCTGGGGTGGGTGGAGAAATACAGGTGCACAGAACTCTTAATAGAATAGAATAGAATAGAATAGAGCCGAGGTGGTGCAGTGGTTAGGGTGCAGTACTGCAGGCCACTTTAGTTGACTGTGATCTGCAGTTCAGCGGTTCTAATCTCACCGGCTCAAGGTCGACTCAGCCTTCCATCCTTCCGAGGTGGGTAAAATGAGGACCCAGACTGTGGGGGCAAGTTGCTGACTCAATTTGCTAAAAAAATTTGTAAACTGCTTAGAGAGGGCTGAAAGCCCTATGAAGCATTATATAAGTCCAATAAATAAATAAATAAATAAATAGAATAGAATGATATCAGAATATAGAATAGAATAATATTACAACAGAACAGAATAATATCAGAATATAGAATAGAATAGAATAGAATAGAATAGAATAGAATAGAATAGAATAGAATAGAATAGAATAGAATAGAATAGAATAGAATAACAGAGTTCAACGGGACCTTGGACGTCTTCTAGTCCAACCCCCTGCTTAGGCAGGAAACCACTTCAGACAAATGGTTATCCAACATCTTCTTCAAAACTTCCAGTGTTGGAGCATTTACAACTTCTGGAGGCAAGTTGTTCCACAGATTAATTGTTCTCACTGTCAGGAAATTTCTCCTTAGTTCTAAATTGCTTCTCTCCTTGATTAGTTTCCACCCATTGCTTCTTGTCCTGCACTCAGGTGCTTTGATATTCTTCCCAGCATCATTTGAATTCACTCTCCCAGCTTAGATGTCCCAGCTCTGAGTGCTCCAATCATCACTGGGACTCACTTAAATTTTCCTTTCCACAGCCTCTCTGGTGCCTTCCTGATACTTTTCCAGCTTCTTGTAGTTCTTCTTTCTGATGTTGTTCTCACTTCGCACCACCATTTTCACTCAAATCGATAGAAAAGAAATGGTTCTTTCTCTCCCCCCATCAACCACTGGAAAAGAAAGCTTTGTGATGTTCACATGCTAAGAGGTTCTAACTCTCACATGTCTCTTAAGTGTAACTTGATTACAGAGCCTTAAACACTTTCACCAGATTCTGTTGTTGTTTTGGACCCGCAACATCAGCGTAACGCAACCGTTAGCAAAAAGCTGCACAAGTTCTCACCTTGACAATCAGTCCAAGAACAGAAGGTCCTTTTTTCGGGGCTAATAGTTTTATTTTTCAAAGCAATTAGAAAAGATCGAATTAGTAAGGACAAGAAGAAACTCTCCGGCACACAGAGAATAGAAATATAGCTATTGATCATTCTCTCATTTAAATTCCAGACTTTCAATACTGACACCAATTGCTGATTTGAAACCCTAAAAGCTAAATGATGCCGGTTGCTAAGTGACGCCAACAGTGCAATTCAAAACATTTATAAAAGCAATCAGACTTTTACTGTCCAGAATATAAATTATAATTATGCGTTAGAGAGGCAACAATCATTCATTGGCAAACGGGAATTGTACGTTTTGCTTATTTTGTTTTTAAATAGTACTTTTCTGCTTGAGATTCGTTTAGGGGAAAACATGTAATAACTCAACTGCAATTCATACGACTGACACGTATGGGCAGGTTGTTGGGCCTGCGCCAGTGGTGGGTTTCAAAAAGTTTTCGAACCTACTCTGTGGGTGTGGTCTCCTTTGTGGGAGTGGCTTGCCGGCCATGTGACCTGGTGGGAGTGGCTTGCCAGCCATGTATTCTCTCTCTCTCTCTCTCTCTCTCTCTCTCTCTCCCTCCTTCCTTTTGTCTCTCTGTCCCATTTTCCTTTTTTTCTTTCATCTCTCTCTCACTTTTTTTCTTTTTTTCTTTTTTTCTTTCTTTCTTTCTTTCTTTCTTCCTTTCTTTCTTTCTTCCTTTCTTTTTCTTTCTCTTTCTCTGTGTGAGTCTCTCTCTCTGTCTGTGTGTGTGTGTGTCAGTGGTGGGTTTCAAAATTTTTTGGAACCTCTTCTGTAGGTGTGGCCTGCTTTCTGGTGGAACCTCTTCTAACCGGTTCAGTAGATTTGACGAACCGGTTCTACCGAATAGGTGCGAACTGGTAGGAACCCACCTCTGGCCTGCGCACACATTTCTGGCACATCTTCAGGAAAATGTTAGCCAGAGACGAAACAAATATAAGCCCCTTGGGGAGAAGAAGAGAAAAAAAGAAGGCTAAAGGAGAACAGATTATGAGCTGAAGACATTTATCCAATCAATGGATGAAGAGAGGCAACAGGCATCCCCCTCAGAGCGATTTATTGGGGTTCAATATTTGATGACCGAGACATGACACGATACAAATGAAAATTCAAATTAAACAAAGAGAATGGTTAAGTTCTGAGATAATTGGAACTGACTGACGGCTCATTTGCACAGATCAGCACTTGAGCTCCTAAATCTGTGATGGCAAACCTATGGCACTGCTCTTCTGGTTTCCGGTGCTCACATGCGCGCTGGCCATCTGGTCTTTGTGAGCACCGGAGCACCAGAAAACAACCTTAGAACAGTCTGAAAAATGCCCTCCAAAATGCTCCCAAAACAGACAGTTTTTCAGTCTGTTTCCCAGGTCTTTTCCAGGCTGTTTTCATGCCATTTTTCAGGCTGTTTTCAACCCGTTTTGTGGACTGTTTTTTGGTTCCACCACAAATCCGCGAAGCCCTTATCCGTGGAGACATAAGCACAAAGACTAATTTGCGCCGTTCGAAGCGCTAAGGAAAAACGCAACCCTACCGCGATGACATAATCGCGGAGGGCAAATCCGCGCATTCCCAAGCACTCAGTACCCTAAACCTAACCCTAAACCTAACCCTAAACCTAACCCTAACCCTAACCCTAACCCTAACCCTAAACCTAACCCTAAACCTAACCCTAAACCTAACCCTAAACCTAACCCTAAACCTAACCCTAAACCTAACCCTAAACCTAACCCTAAACCTAACCCTAAACCTAACCCTAACCCTAACCCTAACCCTAAACCTAAACCTAAACCTAACCCCCCTAAACCTAACCCTAACCCTAACCCTAAACCTAACCCTAAACCTAACCCTAAACCTAACCCCTAAACCTAATCCTAACCCTTACCTTAATTTAAATCGGCTTTCTGCCACGGCACCGTTTTAAAGCGCCCTTCTGTTGCAGCACTGTTGTCGCGGCGGTAATGATGTCGCGGCTTTAGCGACGCGATTTTATCACCGCTATTTTGACGAACGCGGTTTTGTCGTGCCACGCTGTTTTTTTACCCCAAAAATGACCTGAAACCAGCCCCAAAACCAGCCCAAATCAACCAAACTATGGGCATGGATGTGCCAGTCAGCTGGTCTTGGGTTTCTGGCACTCAGGCATGCAGACATGCACAGGCATGTTCTGTTTTGGGCACAGTGCCGAAAAGGTTTGCCATCACTGCCCTAAATACTATAACAGCCTCATTCCTATAAGTGTCTTGAATGTCTCCAGATTTTGAATTGACAATCTATGAAAGGGGTTGAAACTAGATTAGGACCAGTGTAAAATTGGATATTTTTTTTCATTCCTACCCAGAAGTCTTTTGATGTTGTCTCTTGATTTTGCTGACCTTTAAACAAATATCTGTGGGGTTTTTTTTCGTGTGTTTGGGATAAGATTCCAAGAGCCAATAACTTTTTTTTTTCTTTACACCACTGTTTTGTCCATGTGTATCTGGACAATTATGCCAGCCTACGGATTACATTTCCCCTGTGAGTTAATTGGTATAAAACTGTAATGAAATAAAATTCAACCCACGGTGTAAAAGAACTGGAGTTGGGAAAGGAAAAAAGAAAAAAAAAATAGTAAACATGCTGATTAGCATGTAAAATTTTAATGAGATTCTGTTTTGATAGCAAAAGCTTGCGAATGAGAGAGCTATGATATAACTTCCAGCAAATATTTTGCTTAATTAATGAATTTCAATAATTGATAGCATTATCTAACACTTAAGGCCCATTACTGAATCCACTTCTACTTTCTGCCTTTTTTTAATGAGGGTGTTCTGAAGGAAGTGTGAACTTCTTCAAAGTAAGCATTCTTTTGTCATAAACTCCTACCAAGCCCTTGTAAAAATAATCCGTGGAAGCAGATCTTTAAAAAAATAAAATAATTGCCTTAAAGCCTGAATTATATACAGGCTGTTCTCGACATAAAACAGTTCATTTGGTGGCCATCCAAAGTTTTATATGTATGTATATGTATATGTATATGTATATGTATATGTATATGTATATGTATATGTATATGTATATGTATATGTATATGTACATGTACATGTACATGTACATGTACATGTACATGTACATGTATATGTATATGTATATGTATATGTATATGTATATGTTAGGGACACAGTGGCTGAGTAGCTAAGACACTGAGCTTGTTGATCAGAAAGGTTGACAGTTCAGCGGTTCGAATCTCTAGCACCGTGTAATGGAGTGAGCTCCCGTTCCTTGTCGCGGCTTCTGCCAACCTAGCAGTTCGAAAGCATGTAAAAATGCAAGTAGAAAAATAGTGACCACCTTTGGTGGGAAGGTAACAGAGTCCTTCAACATTAGGTCATGCCAGCCACATGACCACAAAGACGTCCTCGGACAGCGCTGGCTCTTGGGCTTTGAAACGGAGATGAGCACCACGCCCCAGAGTTGGGAATGACTAGCACACATGTGCAAACACATATGTGTGAGGGGAACCTTTACCTTTATATGTATGTACATATTTATATTAGCATGTACATAGTGTATGTATGTATGTATGTATGTATGTATGTATGTATGTATGTCTCCATCCATCATCCATCTATCTATCTATCTATCTATCTATCTATCTATCTATCTATCTATCTATCTATCTATCTACCTACCTACCTACCTACCTACCTACCTACCTACCTACCTACCTACCTATCATCTATCTATCATCTTCCATCCATCCATCCATCCATCCATCCATCATCTATCTAAAATTTTATTTTTAATGTGTGCCAGTGTGCTCACAGTAAAAAATGACAATAACATTATGTTACCTTATTTAAATTTTTGAACAGGATGGTGATTTTTCTGCAGATATCCATCCATCCATCCATCCACACATACATATCTGTCTATCATACAGGGTAATAGTGCAGAAAAGGAGGAAGAAAGGATGCATTCTTGAGTTGGTACGTTGATCTGGAAGCCTATAGGCATTTAAAATCTTTCTGCTAAAATTTGCATTCTGCAATGCAGAGCACCAAGAAAATACTCTCTTTATTTTTCATTCCTGCGTGATCTAGTGAATTTTACAGTACATTTTTTTCCCTCCCTGCACATATTTTGTTTGGTTTTCCACAATGTTGCTTACATCAATTATTGCTTTCTTGTTTTATAAGGCAGATTTCCCCCCCACCCCACCCTTCTCTATAGTATTGATGTTCTGGTTGTACTCTTTGACATCAATGCTTTCCAAATCTTTAAATGTTAATTGATTAAGTTCTGTGCAAAAACGAACTGTATTGGTGGTCATTTTTACGTGTTAATGGGCGTGATGATCCTTGACTTCCGAGGGACTTTGAAAAGCTGTGTTTAAGATAACATGACAATGTTCACTTTCAAAAATAAAATCAAAGCCTGCTGTGTGAAAGTTTAGAATTTCAAAATGAAATTTATAATATGATTTGATATTTTGTCATGATGATTTGAGTACTAAAAGAAGCTCTGATTGAATCCACACAGATTTGCTAAATGTTTTGATATGAACTGCACAAGATGCTCAAATTTCATGCCGAGATCTTTAAAAGTTAGAATATTATTTAGACAAAATTAGACATTACTAAGTTTGTTAGAGTTTAACAGAAACTCTAACAAACTTAGTAATTTCATTAATTTCATCCTTACCTTCCTTATTAGGCACAGAATATACTTAACTGTGACTGGCCTTCGCTATCTTTTTTTATCTATTTATCTGTTTCTCTTTTTGTCTTTTTATCTATTTATCTTATTTGAACCAATATGATTCTTAAGGAAAATAATTAGCAATGGAATGGCTAGTACAGTAAGCAGAAAATGTCAAAAATTAAAACGAATATGCTTACTAATATTTTTGGACTCTTCCTCTTTTACAATTATTCAAATCAGTGCATTTCTACTTTCCCTTCCACCTTCTCTCTCTCCCCCATAGTAATTTTAACAATGAAATAAAGCTATATATATTAAAAATCACATATAATAAGATGCTTTCAGAAGCAATTTTATGATGGTACAGAAATATCAGAGTATACATTAAGTAAATTGGTCCCAAATTATAGGGGAAAATTCACATTTTTCCTCTGGTATATTTTTATTATACTATCTATCAAACCACTTCAATGTTTTCCCAGATTGTTTTTGTCATGTGGCATACACAGTTAGAGACAATTAGTGAATTAATCTTTGCAGAAAGCTAAAATCCTTGTAGACTTGTAGCAATGGAATCTATAGTCAAGGGTTAAGGCACAAATAGAATCATGAATTTTCTGATTATTTCCATACAATAAACAAATCACTAGGTAAGTCAAACAGCTATTGCTGCTTACCAGATGTTATTGCACACCTGCATAGGATAAAAGATTTACACTGGAATGGAGCCAATGATGAAGTTAAGAGACCCGTTGTGACCCAGGCTTCACGAAATCACGAAGCAGGCTCCTTGTCCTGACAAAACCAATTTTTATTAAGCTAAATGTGAATTCCTCTCCTTCACATCCAGCAAAGTCCCTGGCAAACAGCCTTCCAAGGGGGAATCTACAGGGGCATTGCACACTCTCCAGATGTGACCATACGAGGACAAATCACACGTTGCAAAGACCGCTTGGAGATGCTTCTAATGTTACTTACCTGTATTCATTGCCCTTGTGACTATGTAGGACATGTGAGGAGGAAGCTGACCACCAGATTTCAAGAATACTAATAAGCAATCAAACTCATTGGTAACCTCATATTGCAGGGGTCAGCAATCTGCGGCTCTGGAGCCACATGTGGCTCTTTCATCCCTCTGCTGCAGCTTCCTGTCATTAAAAATACGTATGTGTCACAACCATCAATGTGCGACACTCATCAGCACACAATTTATTGAGTTTTTTGACTCCCAGTAGACCAGCCATGGATAAATCCAAGAAAAGAAAAGTTTCAGAAGAAAACAGAACCTTTAATTCAAATATATATGCTAGCTTTGTGGCTGCTCAGGAAATAGTCAGGCACGGGAAAGGTTTTGTGGCTCCCGGTGTTTTCTTTTCTGTGGGAAACGGGTCCCAATGGCTCTTTTTGAGTGCTTAAGATTGCCAACCCCTGTCATACTGCAATGAGCAAGGAGATGCATTCAATTTCACAGCTACAAAGATTGTTGGCTGTGCAGGTACAAAAACAGCCAGGGAAATGATTGAAGTCTGGGAAACATGCCCTTCATCAGTCAACAGCAATCCTGATTTACCACCAGCTCATCATGTACTTAGGAACTGGGGACTTGGCAGCACAAGGAAACAACAGCCAATCACCACAGCCATCACCACACCAATCAACCAATACAGTGGTGGGTTTCAAAATTTTTTGGAACCTACTCTGTGGGTGTGGCCTCCTTTGTGGGAGTGGCTTGCCGGCCATGTGACCTGGTGGGAGTGGCTTGCCGGCCATGTGTTCTCTCTCTCTCTCTCTCTCTCTCTCTCTCTCTCTCTCTCTCCTTCCTTCCTTTTGTCTCTCTGTCCCTTTTTTCTTTTTTCTTTCATCTTTCTCTCACTCTTTTTCTTTCTTTTTTCTTTCTTTTTTCTTTCTTTCTTCCTTCCTTCCTTCCTTTCTCTTTCTCTCTCTCTCTCTGTCAGTCTGTGTGTGTGTGTGTGTGTGTGTGTGTGTGTGTGTGTGTGTGTGTGGCAGTGGTGGGTTTCAAAAAATGTTGGAGCCTCTTCTGTAGGTGTGGCTGTCCACTGGTGGAACCTCTTCTAACCAGTTCGGTAGATTTGACGAACCAGTTCTACCGAATAGGTGCGAACTGGTAGGAACCCATCTCTGAACCAATAGGAATATAAATATGAAGCATAGAAGGGCCCAAAAGAACATATTCCGGAAGACAGAAGCACAAATTCAAAAACTCGGAAGACTAAACCTTTGGCGTGGATGACTGACCCAGATGTGAGCTTGCCAAATCTATTTTGCCCTGTTGCAAATAGAAATATGTTCTGAATTATTCTGGCCTGTTTTCGACTTTGAGTTTTGAGCAAACACATTACCTGCCCATCTGTTATGTTTATAGCCCCTCAGATTAGGAGCCCTGATCTTATTTTTTCTTCTTCTTCCTCTGTAGAATATGTCCTCGGTGTTGCGAGGTCCCCAAAAAGAATTTTATCCAGCGGATGATCTGCAACTTTCATAACATCTGACACATTAATTAGATAATATTTTTTCCCCAGTTTTAATTTCAGAGAGGCAATAGTTCAAAGGATTTAATTAAGAGAAAGATGATATGGCACTGTAAAAGTTTTACAAGGGAGAGTGGAATTTAGGTCATTCGGTTTTGGCATTCAGTTCGAAAACAGCCACTTCATTGCAAAGAGATACATGCTTGTCTTTTCTAATAACGCATTTCTGCTGCCAGCAATTGAAGTCAACCTCAACATGTATTTTGAAGCTGATTTTGTCAAAGAAACACTAGCAATTTTTTTTTAAAGTCATTTCTACAGATGAAATGGACGGGAGCTTGCAAGAGAGAAGAAGGAAGATCCGGAACTTCATTGTGATTTTATTGTCTACTGTACAAAAAGTGTAACTAGACAGGACACATCAGAGGAACTAGGCAAAAAGTGTCTCTCCCATAAACAATAGAAAAGAATAGAATTTTTTATTGTCCAAGTGTGATTGGACGCACAAGGAATTTGTCTTTGGTGCAGATGCTCTCAATGTTTTGGCATTCCAAGTGTGGCCTTACCAAGGCGTTAATACCACTTTATAAGGCCTTGGTAAGGCCACATTTGGAATCCTGCATTCAGTTTTGGTCGCCACGATGTAGAAAAGATGTGGAGACTCTAGAAAGAGTGCAGAGAAGAGGAACAAGGAGGATTAGGGGACTGGAGGCTAATGAAGAATGGTTGCAGGAACTGGGTATGTCTTGTTTAATGAAAAGAAGGACTAGGGGAGACATGATAGCAGTCTTCCAATATCTCAGGGGTTGCCCCAAAGAAGAGGGAGGCAAGCTATTCTCCAAAGCACCTGAGGGTAGAACAAGAAGCAATGGGTGGAAACTAATCAAGGAGAGAAGCAGCTTAGAACTAAGGAGAAATTTCCTGACAGTTAGAACAATTAATCAGTGGAACAACTTGCCTCCAGAACTTGTGAATGCCCCAATACTGGAAGTCTTTAAGAAGATGTTGGATAGCCATCTGTCTGAAACGGTATAGGGTTTCCTGCCTAGGCAGGGGGTTGGACTAGAAGACCTCCAAGGTCCCTTCCAACTCTGCTATTGTATTGTATTGTAATGTACATAAAAAAGCAAGATACATTCGTCATGAATCATGGTACAACACTTAATGATAGTCATGATGTACAAATAAACAATCAAATCGTATTAGGAAACAATCAATATAAATAATAAGGATAGAAGCAACAAAGTTACAGTCCTGCAGTCATAAGTGGGAGGAGATGGGTGATAGGAACGATGAGAAGACTAATAGTAATAGTAATGCAGCATTAGTTAATAGTTTGGCAGTGGTGAGGGAATTATTTGTTCAGCAGAGTGATGGCGTTCAGGTAAAATTGTCCTTGTGTCTAGTTGTCTTAGTGTGCAGTGCCCTATAGAGTCGTTTTGAGGACAGGAGTTGAAACAAATTATGTCCAGGATGTGAGGAGTCTGTAAATATTTTCCCTGCCCTCTTTTTGACTCGTGCAGTGTGCAGGTCCTCAATGGAAGGCAGGTTGGTAGCCATTGTTTTTTTGCTGTTCTGATTATCCGTTGAAGTCCGTGTCTGTCTTGTTGGATTGCAGAGCCAAACCAGACAGTTATGGAGGTGCAGATGTCAGACTCAATGATTCCTCTGCAGAACTGTATCAGCAGCTCCGTGGGCAGTTTGAGCTTCCTGAGTTGGCACAGAAAGAACTTTCTTTGTTGTGCTTTTTTGATGAGGTTTTTGATGTTAGGTGTTGAGTTTAGGTCTTGAGATATGATAGAACCTAGAAATTTGAAGGTCTCTACTGTTGATGCTTTGTTGTCTAGTATTGTAAGAGGTGGTAGTATGGGAAGGTTCCTCCTAAAGTCTACCACCATTTCTACATTTTTGAGTGTGTTCAATTCCAGATTGTTCCAGTTGCACCATAAGCCTAGTTGTTCACCCTCCCGTCTGTATGCGGATTCATCGTTGTCTCGAATGAGACTAATCACTGTTGTATCATCTGCAAACTTCAGTTGTTTAACAGACGGATCATTTGAGATGCAGTCATTGATATATAGAGAGAAGAGAAGTGGAGAGAGCACACAGCCAGAGACAGAGAGGGGACCAGAGCCGTGTGCCAGTTATCAGCTGCCTTCAGAATCAGACATCAGTGAGGCAGACAAATAGCTGGAGCCTGTTCCCAGTGTGCGCATGCACAGAGTTACCAGGCGAAGGGAACAGCTAAAGAACAGGGGTCGACTTGGGAGTAAGGCCACAGGTAGATGATGAATGGCCCCTCCCATAGGGAATAAAAGAGGAGCAAAGTGGAGTGGAGTTTGCAGGAGACAATTAGTTCACTTAATTGGTTCGTGACTCTCTGAGACTCCTTGCCAAGTTTTGCAGATATCGGTCTGGAAGCTCTCCAAGTCAGATAAGGTCTGTGATGGTAAATCCTCCTTTGAAAGACTTGGCTGGATGTGAATGAGCAGTAAAGTGATAAAAGGGTTTTTTGTTGGGACAAGGAGTTTGCTTCATGCTCTTGGGAAGCCTCCGTCGGAACAGTATGTTCTCATTCATCTCTTTCCATGCTCACTAGATAAGTTTGGGCAAGAGCATTGAATTAGGATGACTTTCTGGCAGTGTTTCATGTTCCTTATTTTTACAGTTCCTTCAATTGCCTCTCGGTGGGTCTATTATTTTGATGATTGCAAATCTTATTTTTGTCTCTCCTTTATTCACCCAGCAGGCAAAATTACTCTCCTTTTTTTCCTCTTGTTTCATTTTCTTTCATTTTTTTTTGAAATGCGAATGTGCGGTATTGCTGCGTCTGCCATTAGCTTTTACGAAGGAGGTACAAATCTTCTTTTTATATATGAATCTTCTGTTGTTGTTAGCTGCAAAGTCATGTCTGACCCATTGCGACCCCATGGACAATGTTCCTCCACACCTTCCTGTCCTCTACCATCCCCTGAAGTCCATTTAAGCTCACGCTGACTGCTTCGGTGACTCCATCCATCCACTTCAATCTCTGTCGTCCCCTTCTTCTTTTGCCCTCCATCCTTCCCAACATGAGCTCTTCTCCAGGGAGTGCTTCCGTCTCATTAGGTGGCCAAAGTCTTTGAGTTTCCTCTTCAGGATCTGACCTTCTAAAGAGCAGTCAGGGCTGATCTCCTCTAGGACTGACCGGTTGGATGGCCCTGCAGTCCAAGCGACTCGCAGGAGTCTTCATCTCCAGCACCAGAGTTCAAAGGCCTCCATTCTTGGTGCTCAGACTTCCTTATGGTCCAACTTTCACAGCCATCCATGGCAACTGGGAATACCATAGCCTTGACTATACACACTTTTGTTGGCAGGATGATGTCTCTGCTTTTTAGTATGCTTTCCTCGATTTGCCATAGCCTTCTTCTCCAGGAGCAAGCATCTTTAATTTCTTAGCTGCAGTCCCCATCTTGTAGCCCAGGAAAATAAAATCTAATATATGAATCTAATGTGTCTGAATTCTTCACTAGCACCTTGGTTATATTTATAGAGCATGAGAGTTCATGACATAGTCAAAGAAGTTGGAGTTGTGTGTGTGTGTGTGTGTGTGCGCGCGCGTGTGAATAGCAAAGCAAGAGGTTTTGATTGTGCAATTACAGATGATGGTTTATTTCCTCCAGTATTCAATTAAAGTACTTGGAAGAAGATTCAGAGAAAAGGAAGCGTCTCTTGTGAAATGCTCACTTCCATTTCCATCCCTCAACCTGTCTTCAGAGATTGGCAAAAAGAAAAAGAAAAAAGAGAGGAGCTTATTATTGGCAAATGGATGGCTCCTTTTTTTTTTAGAAAGTTGACAGCTGTTAATCAATCATGACGCTTAGATTGCCGCCTCCTCAGAGCAGCGGGAAGGATTGCTAACCTGGTTATGTTTTTTTTCTCCTGCTCAAAATTTAGGATATTACAAAGCGAGTGCAAAAGATTTTCCATCTTCTCGCTCTTCTGGCGGGTTCCCTACAGTAGCCTAAAACAAAAGTATTGGCAGCTCTTTTAAACAAAGAGAATTGTAAATCCCATTTGCCTTTCCTCTTCCTACATTAAAAGTACTTGATAATTTGAAAATTTCTTAGAAGAAAAATTCAGAGAAAAGTAAAGGAGGCATTTACCTTAGGCATCTCAGAAACTTTGCATCTCTCTCTCTCTCTCTATCTATCTATCTATCTATCTATCTATCTATCTATCTATCTATATCTCTCTATATATCTATATCTATCTATCTACATTTGGATATGTATATCTAATGTCTATCTCTATCTCCACATCTACATTTACCTACCTACCTATCTACCTACCTACCTTCCTATCTGTCTGTCTGTCTGTCTGTCTGTCTGTCTGTCTGTCTGTCTATCTATCTATCTATCTATCTATCTATCTATCTATCTATCTATCTATCTACCTACCTACCTACCTACCTACCTACCTACCTACCACCTACCTACCTATCTATCTAGATCATCTCTATCTCTCTATCTCTCTATCTCATCTCTCTATCATCTCCATCTCTAATATCTATCTATCTATCTATCTATCTATCATCTATCTATCTATCTATCTATCTATCTATCTATCTATCTAATCTCTAGCTCTAGCTCTCTAGTTCTATCTCTCTATATATATCTCTCACCTCTATATCTCTATCTCTAATATCTGTCTGTCTGTCTATCTCTATCAATCTATCTAATCTCTATCTCTCTAGCTCTATCTATCTATATATCTCACCTCTATATCTATCTCTAATATCTATCTATCTATCTATCTATCTATCTATCTATCTATCTATCTATCTATCTATCTATCTATCTATCCATCCATCCATCCATCCATCCATCCATCCATCCATCCATCCATCCATCTATCTATCTATCTATCTATCTATCTATCTTCCTATCAGACAGATAGGAAGGTAGGTAGGTAGATAGGTAGGTAGGTAAATCTATACATACATACGTACATACATACATACATACATACATACATACATACATACATACATACATTGTTTTAGTAGAAATGTCCATGAAACTCCCTCCCTCCTTCCCTCCCTCCCCCCATCTCTCTCTCTCTCTCTCTTTCCAGCAGAGTGCATCATATGCCCTAAAATAGGCCTGGTTAAAAGGCCGCCATTCCACTCAAGACTCTACTGCTAACGTTTCAAGGCTTCCAAGATTGGTGGAAACAAGGTAATGAGTATTAGTATGCAGACAAGTCATAGGAAGTTAATGGACTTTCAAACTGACACATTGCTCTAGAAAGAATCATTAGCTCAGTCCTTGCCTTTGTGGCTGAGGGAAAGCAAAAAGGAGAAAGAAAAAAGAACCTCCAGCAAGTTAAATGGAATTCATTAATCTGAAGGAAGAATCCGGGCACAAACGCATGTGTCGGTATGACACCGGGGACACTAAAAATAACTGCTAATTAAATAAATTTCAAAAGGGGATTGTGAATCTCGGCATAACATGAAACCGCAACATCAGAAGTCTCCCCGCAAGGAAACTCACCCTGGCTCATAAAGACCAGGATTTAGAAGTCCATCCCGAATGCACTAAAAGGGCCATGCAACAGTTCAAGAAGATGAGGGATAGAAGAAAGAGGGGTAGAGAAGGTGGGAGAGAGGATGGGAGGGAGGGGGAGAAGGAAGGGAGGGAGTGGACCGGGAGAGAGGTGTGGTAGAGGGGGAGGGGAAGTAGGGTAGAGGGGAATGATGGAGGGAAGATGGAAAGTTGGAGGGGGGCGAAAGAAAGGGTGTATGGAGGGTCAACGAGGTACATTGGGTCTTTATTTTGGAGGGTTTTGTTGACAAGAGGAATGGCTGTGTTTATTGTTTAATGTTATATGGCCCCGGTTCTGCACAGTATATATGTGACTGCACGAAAATGGAAATGGAAAATAAAAACACATTTACATTAAAAAAAGAAGATGAGGACAAATTCTCAGTGCTGCTGAATATATTTCAAAGCATATCATTTATTGATAGAGGAGAATATTTGTAGCTCAGGGTTGATATGAGGGGTTCTTGGTCCCCTCTGAGCTTGGTTATTTTCTCGCAGACCTTTCATTACCAAACTAGATAACTTCATCCGTGCTAGAGGAAGTGGAGTTTGGTCTCTCTTCATATACTAGTATATAAATACTAGTGTACAAAACTATATTTAGTGCATACAATGAGAGAAAACCCCACTCCCTTCTAGCGTGGGTGATGTCACCTAGTTGGGTAATGAAACATCTACAAGAAACAACCAAGCTCAGAGAGCATCAAGGACCTTACAATCAGACTCCTCCTCTTCCTCCTCCTCCTAGCACCACTTCCTTCTAGCACTGATAATGTTACCTAATTTGGACAATAAAACATTGGAAAGAAAACAACCAAGCCCAGAGAGCACAAAGGGCCCCACAGTCCTCTCCCCCTCCCCTTCCTCCTCTCCTTCTCCTCCTCCATCCATTCTCCTCCTTCCCTTCTGACTGGACCCACTCCCATCTATTCTCTTCCTTCCGAGTCCCAGGTGATTGGGAGGGAATGGAGATTTTACAGTATCCTTCCCCTGGAGTGGAGAGGGAATGGAGATTTTACAGTATCCTTCCCCTGGAGTGGGGAAGGTATGGAGATTTTGCAGTATCCTTCCCCTGGAGTGAGGAGGGAATGGAAATTTTACAGTATCCTTCCCCGGGAGTGGGGAGGGAAGGGAGATTTTACAGTATCCTTCCCCTGGAGTGGGGAGGGAAGGGAGATTTTACAGTATCCTTCCCCTGGAGTGGGGAGGGAAGGGAGATTTTACAGTATTCTTCCCCTGGAGTGGGGTGGGAATGGAGATTTTACAGTATCCTTCCTCTGGAGTGGGAAGGGAATGGAGATTTTACAGTATCCTTCCCCTGGAGTGGGGAGGGAATGGGGATTTTGCAGTATCCTTCCCATGGAATGTGGAGGGAATGGAGATTTTGCAATATCCTTTCCCTGGAATGTGGAGGGAATGGAGATTTTACGGTATCTTTCCCCTGGAGTGGGAAGGGAATGGAGATTTTACAGTATCCTTCCCCTGGAATCCGGAGGGAATGGAGATTTTACAGTATCCTTCCCCTGGAGTGGGAGGGAATGGGGATTTGCAGTATCCTTCCCCTGCCATGCCCACCAATCCACATCACACCCACCAAGCCCATAGAACCGTAGTAAAAATTGAATTTCACACACTGATGGTGGACCCCTGCACTATATCAACAGTGGATTCCACTGTTCCACAACTAAAAACTTTGACATGCAATAGAATTAGATAAATGGCAGAAACTATGGGATACAAATATTAAATTGACTATGTCAACTGCCTATAAAGAAATCTGCATAAAATGTTTTACAGATGGCATTTTGCCTCGGCAAGACTGGCAAAATATATAAGTTAGATCTGCTAAATTCTGGAAGTGTAATCAATCTTCTGGTTCATACAATCATATGTGGTGGAAATGCCCCCAAGCTAAAAAAATATTGGACGAAAATATATACTTGGTTGGAAAAAATGATAAAGCACATGTAGACTTGAAATCAGAGATATTTTTGTTGGTCATTATACCGGAAAAAATATGATAAGAAGACTATATACCTCATTTCACATATACTAACCGCATCCAGAATAGTATTTGCAGAGCAATGGAAAAACAATGAGATTCCGTCGATGAGATGTATTAAGAAAATATTAGAATGCGCAGAAATAGATAGGTTAACACTCACTCTTAAGGACAAGAAGAAACTGAATATTTTTGATATGGGAGGTATTTTATCAATGGATAGACAACAGAAACAGTAGTCATGAAGAGACATAAAAAGAGGAAACAATGTGGAGAGTTGTTAAAGAAGATGCTAAGCATTATTGTTGTTATATTATTATATCATCAATATTATTGTGATGATACTGCAACAAATATGTGGATTATGATTGTTTAAAAGTAAGTGTACCCAGATCAAACACTGTTCAATGGAAATTGAATGTTATATAATAAAAGAAATAAAATATGAACCGAGGTGGCGCAGTGGTTAGAGTGCAGTACTGCAGCCACTTCAGCTGACTGTTAGCTACAGTTCGGCGGTTCAAATCTCACCGGCTCAGGGTTGACTCAGCTTTCCATCCTTCCGAGGTGGGTAAAATGAGGACCCAGATTGTGGGGGTGATATGCTGACTCTGTAAACCGCTTAGAGAGGGCTGAAAGCCCTATGAAGCGGTATATACGTCTAACTGCTATTGCTATTGCTATAAACAAACAGTGGATTCCAAATGTTTGACCAGATCCCTCTCTTAGACCTCCCGATCCCCTTACTCTAAATAATTAAGTAGAAGCACACTTATTGTAAGAGGATACACATCATGAAGGAAGCATTATTTTCCAGCATTATTTTTTTCTTCCCAAAGAATTGGTGTTTGTTCTTAGAGAGTAAAAGTACAGATTGCTACAGCAAACTTTTTTTTTTTGAGAAGTGAGCCCACTTATCTTGTTTTTCTCAGTGATGAATGTGGAGTTAAGAATGTGCTAGAGACCTAAAGAATTATGTGACTCGAGTGAACTCCACTGGAACAACCATCACTGCAGCTGACTAATTTCCAGGTTAATTTTTCTGCCATTATTTTCTCAGTGATGTCTCCTTGTGGTTGGCAATGTCTCGGACAATCTGGATTTGCAGAATGCAGCACTAAATAAAAATGGCTCTACCTGTAGACACGGAGAACAGAATCGGTTGCCCAGCCCCTTGAAAACAGCTTATGCTTGTTTTTATCATCATTATTAATGTATTTCATTATAGGAATCAATAGGTGTTGTCCATAATTACTGGAGCCTAAAATTTCCAGACATTAAACTGATTGTTCTTGAGAGGGAGATCAATTCCATTCCGTGTCCTGACATGTTCAGGGTAAGCTTGGTGAGCAGGCCTGTCACGCGTGAAACGTCAAAAGCTTTTTCATGGTGGGCAGAAAACCAGGGAGGTGGAGAGTTAAATCAAGAAAGCCTCCTCCAATATTCTGTGCCCAGCTCGAATTGGAGAATTTTCTAAGTTATTGACTTCCAAAAACTTGCCTGTTCCAATGCAGAACTATTAACCTGTACAATATTTCCGTGCACAGATAGGGTAATATAGTTCGAATGGTTAAGTCAAAGGGTTTAAGTCAACTATAAATATATTTCTTTTCTTATTTTTTCTTCTTTAAAAACTAGGATATGTTAAGTATATTGATATGGAAGCATCAATACCATCAACATAGATTGGAGTTTGCTCAGAAGCGGAAATACACCAATGAGAGGAAGAGTGGGAAACAGAAGGGAGAAGAAAGATGGAAGAGAGGGGATAGGAGAGAGGGTAAGGGGGAAGATGAGGAGGATAAGGAGGAGTGGAATGTAGAGAGAGGTGAAGGAGAAAGGAAGGGGACGTAGAGTAGGAAAGGATGCTGGAGGGAAGAAAGGAAGTAGGAGAGAGGTAGAAGAAAGAAGTGTATGGAGAGCAGAAGAGCTAATAATGGGTTTATATCTTTTTGGGCGTTGATGACAAGAGGAACTGATGTAATACTACTTAATACAATAGGATACTGGCTATGTAATAGTATACATGTGATTGTATGTTATGAAAATGGAAATAACAAAGTATATTTAAAAAAATAAAATAAAAAAGAGAAAAAATATATATTTCTTTTAACATCTGTGAATGACATTGTTCTGCCAGGCACTAAGAATTTGAGCCATCTATTAGGTTACTGCATAGAAGATTTATTCAGCCTTGTACACAAAGGGTTGTGGCCCGCCAACAGCCAGCAGACAGTGAGGAGGTTGGGGAGGAAGATGGCCAGTCTGGAGTCGGGGGAAGGCTCTGATGAGGGCTCTGTGTCAGAGGCAGAGATGGGGCCAGGGCCGTCTGACAGTTATCAGCTGCCTTCGGAGTCAGAGATCAGTGGGGCAGAGGAACAGCTGGAGCCTGTTCCCGATGTGCTCATGCGCAGAGTTGCCAGACGAAGGGAACAGGCTCCAGCTGTTACTCTGCCCCACTTGATCTCCGAACAAGGGTCGACGTGGGGGTAAAGCCACAGGTGACGATGAATGACCCTCCATAGGGAATAAAAGAGGAGCAAAAGGGGAGGATGTTTGCAGGGGATAATTAGTTCATTTCTGCATGCTTGCCAAGTGTTGCGGCGTCTGAAAGATATCGGTCTGGCCACTCTCCAAGCCCGATAAAGGTCGTAATTGTGAGCTATCTTGAAAAGACTGTTGGCCGGGACTTTGCTGGAGAGGAATTCACTTAAATTAAATAAAAGGGGTTTGTCGGGATGAGGACTCGGCTTCATGCTACTGGGAAATCTAAGTCAGAAGCGGAGAATTTGGTCAACTAAATTCAACACTAAATTGGATAGATCAATTGGAATTCAGGACAAGTTGGACTAGACTGCTTATAACAAAGTAATGATTCTAAGCTAATGACACACTTAACCTCACACCTCATTTAACACCTGCTCTTCTCTTACAGTTCTGTCTCTATAAGTAGCCCTCAACTTACTACAACAATTGAGCCTAAGATTTCTGTTGTTAAGCGAGATGTTTGTCAAGTGATTTTTGTCCCATTTTACAGACCTTCCTTGCCACAGCTGTTATGTGTGGCATCCCGGCGGCAGACAAGTTAATCACCACGTTGTTAAGTGAATCCGGCTTCCCCCTTGACTTGCTTGTCGGAAGATCGCCAAAGGGGATTAAGTGAGCTTGGGACACAGCAATGGTCATAAATATGAACCTGTTGCCAAACATCTGAATTTGGATCATGTGATCATGGGGATGCTGCAAAGGTCGTAGTGCTTTAGTTACTAAATGGATTGTAAATCAAAGATTAGTAGCCCTTACAGATCCCTCAAGAAATGCAAATTAAACGCTCTTTCTCAATGTATTTGAATAATGGTAAATTGATCAATGTCTTTATTACTTTATTACTTTTTTTTTCAAATAAAAACATTGATATCTCCTGTTTCTTTTGCCTTACCAGCCTTAAAAGCAAAACCTCAAAGCAAACAATGATAATCTATTACTACTGTATGTTGGGGAATAAATGCACAGATCTCAAAAGTGAGTTATCCCAGAGATATTGTTGTTGTTATTAGTTGTGAAGTTGTGTCTGACCCATCGCAACCCCGTGGACAAAGGCCCTCCTGTCCTCTACCATGCTTTGGAGTCCATTTAAGCTCATGCCGACTACTTCAGTGACTCCATCCAGCCACCTCATTCTCTATCATCTCCTCCTTTTTTTGCCCTCAATATTTCCCAGCATGAGGCTCTTCTCCAGTGAGTCCTTCCTTCTCATGAGATGGCCAAAGTCTTCGAGTTTCCTCTCAGGATCTGGCCTTTTAAAGAGGAGATCATGGTTGACCAGTTTGATCGCCTTGCAGTCCAAGGGACTCGCAGGAGTCTTCTCCAGCACCAGAGTTCAAAGGCCCCCATTCTTTGGCGCTCAGCATTCCTTGTGGTCCAAACTTTCACAGCCATCCATTGCAACTGGGAAAACCACAGCCCTTGACTAGACACACTTTGTTGGTAGGGTGATGTCTCTGCTTTTATACAGTAATCCATGAAAGGGCCAGGGATATTATACATAGCTTTAAGAATAAGAATATTTTTTTTGTTAAAAGAGAGAAAGAAAGATACATGCATTCACCTCTACTTTGAAGTAATTTCCCTTGGAAAATGCAAGATTAAGAAAACATTCAAAACAACACATCCACACCCACACACTGGTCCTCTCACTCTGCGAACCATTACTTACAGAAAATGGATTGTCTCTCTGAAGGGCATCACTTACCAAGAGTCATTTTATTTCTCGTGAGAGTTAAGCATTTTTTTTTAAATTACCTATTCTGAAAGTATCATTAAAGTGCCAATCTGTCTCTGTCAAAGTTATGTCTCAAGTTTCATGCTGATCCTTTCCTTGTTCTATACTACACCGGATTAACAGGATGGTAACTTTGAAAATGGAAATGGAAAGCTATCCAAGGCGAAAAAGTTCCCAACATACTTAAGGAAACCAAATTCGATTCTAGTCATGATAGTACTCGCACTTAGACTTACATGCCGCTGATATCAAGGGTGGGATCAGAGGTGGGTTCTTACCAGTCGGTAGAACCGGTTCGTCACATCTATTGAACCGGTTAGAAGAGGTTCCACCAGTGGACCCGGAAAGCAGGCCACACCTACAGAAAAGGTTCCCAACTTTTTTGAAACCCCCACTGACACACACACACAAACACACATGCACAGACTCACAGAGAGAGAGAAAGAAAAAGAGACAGAAAGGAAGAAATAAATACAGAAAAAAGAAAAAAAGAAAAAAAGAAAGAAAAAGTGAGAGAGAGATGAAAGAAAAAAGGAAAAAGGGACAGGAGAGACAAAAGGAAGGAAAGAGAGAGAGAGAGAGAGAGAGAGAGAGAGAGAACACATGGCCGTCAAGCCACTCCCACAAAGAAGGCCACACCGACAGTAGTAGGTTCGAAAATTTTTGAAACCCACTACTGGGTAGGATTTGAAAAGTTTTAGCAACCAGTTTTCTGCCCAGTTGCTGGGTGGGCATGGCATGGGATGTGTGGCTACTCAAGTCTCCTGCAACACGGCAGGGGCGGTGAATTTACCCCCTTCTCAGGCTCTGGAAGCCTCTGGAGGCTAGAAACAGGCCTGTTTCCAGACTTCTGGAAAGCCAATTTTTTCGCCCTTTCCGGCTCTGGAGACTTTCCTTGAGGCCTCTGGGAGAGCGAACAATGTCCTCCCTGGCCTCTGGAGCCCCTCCATTTCAAGACTTCTGAAAGTTCTGGGAGGACCATTTTTTGCTGCAAGCACATGTTCAGTGCAACTAAAATTACTCTGCGCATGTGTAGAAGCAAAAACCCAAGAGAACTAGTTCAGGGCAGATCTGAGTCGCTGCCGGTTCCAACAACCCAGGCCGCCAAGCTGCTACCGGTTGGGCCGAACCAGGCTGAACCAGGCCGAACCGGGATGAACCGGGCCGAACCGGTAGGAACCCACCACCTGCTGCTTCCATTTCTGATTTTTTTTTTAAAAAAAAAAGAGATGGGGGGGAGGAAATAATAGATTTGCTACTAGAGACGATTAAAGGCAAAATCGTTTCAGCTTAACTGAGATACCATAAAGCACCTCAACATTTTTTTTATAGGACCAGAGAGTTGACGTTTGTTTTAATTACAGCTCACGATGAAATTTTTAAGCAACCTTTTGCGGCCTTCTAAGTGAAAGCAGAAGATAACAAGTAAGTTGTGGGTTTGCATGGCAAAGGAATTTAATTAGTTAACCTCATTAATAGGCAATTTGATCGGATATAGTTGATTGAGCGAGACCACTGGTGGGGACCTGGCTTGAGCAGACATTCTTCATGATTTAATGAGACGATGGCGGCGAGGTTTGTGTTTTGTTTGCTTTTAATGATTCCCACCCCATTTGCGAGAGATAAATTGATCAATGTTTTTGATTAGGCCAGCTAAATAAACTTCAGAGACTTTCTGAGTTTAACTATTTATTTAAAGACTGCATATGGACGCCTACTCCTAACAGGGATTTGCTGTGGCCCGTCAGCGGCCAGGGAGCTGGCAGCAGAGTCGGACAGTGAGGAGGTTGGGGAGGAATACGGGCCCAGCCGTGTGGGTTTGAGGAAAGCTCAGATGAGGGCTCTGCGTCAGAGGCAGAGAGGGGAGTTAGAGAGCAGCATATGTTTTCGTAGATTTTCATGGGTGTAGGTATGCTGGTCCTGTGTATTTGGGTCTTTTCCTGTGTAAGATTGAGATTGTCTTGCCAACGGTTCGGCAAGGTCTCACTCGCCATCTTCAGGCTGGGTTTTGGGCTGAAAGTGTGGTCGGAGCTGCCTTCTTTCTATAAATCTTGGTGGGGGTGTGTGGAGTGCTGGTGTTGTTTCAGTAAGTGGATTGATTGGATGTGTGGCTGTATCATGATTGGTAGATTGGTGCTGATTGGTGCTGCTGTGTATCCGTTGTTGTGTCTGTTGTAACGGCCTTGGTGAGGGTGGGGCTCATTTGTTGACTAGGGCTGGTTTCCACATGTCTGGTAGGTGGGAGGTATGTCATGTTTATTCGGGTTGTGGGGGATTTTTCTATGTAGCTTCCATATTATTCTCTGTTGAAGTGTTCAGGTTTGGAGATTAACCTAGTTCCTTCAAATCTTCAATCTCCAAAACTGAACACTTCAACAAGAGAATATAACTATAATAATATAACTATAAATAATATAACTATAAATAATATAACTATAAATAATATACTATAATAATATAACTATAAACAATATAAATATAAATAATATAAACATAAATAATATAAATATAAATAATATAAATATAATAATATAAATATAAGTAAACTTGGTACATAGATGACACTCTCTGGAAAAAATACCTTGGGGGTAACACCCCCTAACACCCCTTGGGTGTATGTTCTGTTAAGCCTTAAAATGGCTTCTGCTGTACTACCTTAAAATGGCTTCTACTGTTCAGCACTGTGGAGTTGCCATCGTAACGGCTTTACAGTACTTCACCAGGGGGCCACTAGAATATAAATTGAGCGCAAAGCTCACTCCTACTAACATTGATGATGTTACCTAGTTTGGTAATGACAATATCTGCAAGAAAATAGACACACCAAGAACACACCAGTCCTCCTCCTCTTCCTCTTCTTCCTCACTCCACCTTCTTCTGAAAATCTCACTCACTTATAGCACTGATGGTGTTACCTAGTTTGGTAATGAAACGTCTGCAAGAAACAATGAGCTCAGAGAGGGCACCACTCAATTTCCACGTTTTTGCCTCCCAAAATCCCTTTGGATACTGTCCAGGTAGTTATCGGAAGTTAAGCAATTCTAAGACAGCATTTCTGCTCCTATGGCTTTAAATTAGCACTGTTTGGGAGGAAAAATCCAGTATTCTCCCTGTATTTCTTTAGTTACACAGGCCTATGAAAATAAGGAAAAATAAACGTTCCTTAACGAAGTTGTAAAGCCTGAAGTGTCGTGTTTGATCAATAAATATGCAACATCCACATTAATTTCATTTTAGTCCCCCTCCTCTTTATTTATTTTTTAATTGTTCGTTGGTTTGAAAATCTTGATTATTAGTCTCCTGGAAGTGCAGGAAGGACATTACAGCTCTTTCAAACTATAATTCCACTCATTTTTTTTAAAGAAAACCCCTGGAATTATGCACACATTGCACCGTTTGGAAGAGACTTCTACACAATGTCTGTCATGTCAAAATAAACAATTGCTTTCGGGTGGGGTAGAAAAAACATGAAAACAAGCAATCAGCAACTTGAAAAGCTGGTACGAGTTGAAATCAAGGCTGCCCTCCCTTGAAGTAATAATCAGATATGCAGACACCGAGAACAGAATGTTCCCTAATTATTTATTTTATGAACTCCATATGCAGCACATTTGAAGTAGCAAATTGCTAGGAAGGAACAACATCACTTTGTTTGATGGTTGATTCCATGGTGTTCCTCAAACTAGTACAATTCCCAATCTCTCTCTCTCTTTCACTCTCTCCTCCTCTCTCTCTCTCCCTCCTGTATACGAAGCTGCATACAGACAGGAGGTTGAACAACGAGGCTTGTGGTGCAAGCAGAAAAATCTTGAACTAACACACCAAGCCGTAGAAATGGTGGTAGTTTTATGAGAAATCCTCCTGTACCAACACCTCTTACAATACTAGACACCCATCAGAGGTGGGTTCCTACCAGTTCGCACTATTCGGTAGAACTGTTCGTCAAATCTACCGAACCGGTTAGAAGAGGTTCCACCAGTGGACCCGGAAGCAGGCCACACCTACAGAAGAGGTTCCAAAAATTTTTGAAACCACCCTGGTCCTTGGATATGATTATTCTACACTATCATGCTCATATTTATAAAACTCAGTGCCTCTGTGAAAGGTAGGGATGACTACTGCGCTTTTTGTGGTGCAATCAGAACATTGCATGGTTGAAGTTGTTTTAACGCAAACCAAAATGCCTTTTAAAAAACAAGTTGACTATTCTTATGCATGCCAGCTGCTGTGTGTGAGGTAATTTAAGGTGGTCTGACAAGTGTCGTTGGCATCTTCATATCCGGTCACATGGGCGGCAAGCCACTCCCTCCGGTCACATGGTGGCAAGCCACTCCCACAAAGGAGGCCACACCCACAGAGTAGGTTCGAACAATTTTTGAAACCCACCACTGCAACCCCATTACCACAGTAGAGACCTTTCAAGTTTTTTTATGTCTCAAGACTTAAAATGGACACCTAACGTCAAAAATGTCATCAAACACAGTTTAATGTTTTTTTCCCGCCAATTCAGGAAGCTCTAACTGCCCTAGGAGCTGCTGATTCTGTTCTGCAGAGAATTATTTTGTCATCTGCACCTCCATAACTGTCCAGTTTGGTTCTGCAACCAACAAGACAGAGACAGACTTCAGAGGATAATTAGAACTGCAGAAAAAAATGGCTACCAACCTGCCTCTATTGAGGATCTGTGTACTGTGAAATATCGGTTTCCCACCACAAATGCACGCACAAAAAGCGCGCCGACTAAACCGCGGTGACTAAAGCGCGGTGACAAAACCGCGCGACGAATGAGCGACTAATTAGCCTAAAGCGCGCCGACAAAAGCGCCAACAGAAGCGCGCTGTAATGGAACCCTAACCCAACCCTAACCCTAACCCTAACCTAACCCTAACCCTAACCCTAACCCTAACCCTAACCCTAACCCTAACCCTAACCCTAACCCTAACCCTAAACCTTACCTTAATTAAATCGCGCTTCTGCGTGTGCGGTGTTATCGGCATGCTGTTGTCAGCGCGCTTTTGACATCGGTTTTAGCACCGCGGTGTTGTCGCGCTTATGACGTTCGCGTTTTGTGGGTCACGAAAATATCTACAGATCTCTCACATCCTGGACATAAATACCCTCAAAACCACGCTATAGAAGCATTGCACACCAGAAGAACTAGACACAAGGACAGTTTTTCCCCTGAATGCCATCATTCTGCTAACCAATTAATTCCCAACACTGTCAAATTATCTACTAAGACTGTATTACTATTATTCTTCTCATCCTTCCTATTACCTATCTCCTCCCATGACTATAACCTTGTTGCTTGTATCTTTATGATTTATATCATTTAATTTAGTTCCTAGTATGATTTGATTGATTATTTAGTATCCTATGACTATCACTAAGTGTTCTAGCTTATGATTCTTGATGAATGTATTTCTTTCATGTAATTGAGAGTATATGCACCAAGGACAATTCCTTGTGTGCCAATCACACTTGGCCAATAAAGAATTCTTTGCTATGCAATGCTATGCGATGCAATGCATGCAATGCAATGCAATGCAATGCATGCATGCAATGCATGCAATGCAATGCAATGCAATGCTATGCTATGCTATGCTATGCTATGCTATGCTATGCTATGCTATTAAATGGTTGTTACATTGGGTCCCATGATGATTGCTTAATGACCACATCACCTAGTGACCAAATTCTGAACCCAATGCAGACTGTTATTATATCTTTTTCCCTTGATGCTACTGATAAGGAGTGAAGATTGAATAATTTGCCTATCAAGCCCATTTATGTATATTCCGACCCAAAATTTAGATAGCTGTACTGTTACTCCTACAATTTTCCCCTCTCTATGACTCTGAAGTGGAACTAATCTTCCTTCCAATTATCCAGACTGCTCCCAAAGGCAGTTATGAGCTTCTTATTAAGTG
Source organism: Thamnophis elegans (assembly GCF_009769535.1). Lineage (NCBI taxonomy): Eukaryota > Metazoa > Chordata > Lepidosauria > Squamata > Natricidae > Thamnophis > Thamnophis elegans. The sequence continues at coordinate 72,319,258 of NC_045549.1, read as the reverse complement.
CTCAGAACTGTGAAAGTCTCCAGGAAGAATGGACAAGTTTTCTGCTAGCAGTAGTAGCACAGAGACAATAACTTCTGCATCCAAAGGTAACTTCAATAGGCTTAGTCTCTGTCGCAAATAGGAATTTTGGCTGGATATTTATATCAGAACTCTCTGGTTTTTTCCCCTTCCTACAATTGTACAAAAACGATTTTTTTAATATGTGTAGGGGAAAGGTCTGGTTCATTTCATTCATTTCATTTCATTTCATTATTTCATTTGTATGCCGCCCTTTTCCCCGAGGGGGACTCAGGGCGGCTCACAAGTTGAGCAAGGGAAAGGGGATACAAACAGTTTGACCACAACACAACACAATACATAATTTAAAAGCACAACAATCATACCACTCGAGATAGGGGCAACGGTTGTTTAGCCCCAGGCCTGTCGGAACAGCCAGGTTTTAAGGGCTTTGCGGAAGGCCTGGAGGGTGGTGAGGGTGCGAATCTCCACAGGGAGCTCGTTCCAGAGGGTCGGAGCAGCCACAGAGAAGGCTTCTCCGAGTAGTCGCCAGACGACACTGGCCGGCGGATGGATTCGGAGGAGGCCTACTCTGTGCGATCTAATCGGTCTGGTGGAGGTAATTGGCAGCAGGCGGTCTCCTGGGAAAAGTTAAAAGAGAAAGCAGCCTGGAATCCTTACATACTTGCAAACTAATTTCAAATCCTTTGATTGCCACCAACCCTTGTTTAACCAGAAGCTAACCGTTCGTTGAGAAGATTCCTGCACATAGGCTTTTAGCAATGAAGCAGTAATTTTGAGAGGGATCTTGAAGCCTTTAGTGGACAAGCCAGCAGTGTGTGGCAGCAGCCAAAAAAGCCGACGCAATCCTAAATTGCATTAACAAAGGGATATAATCAAGATCAAGTGAGGTACTAATACCACTCTATAAAGCCTTAGTAAGATCACACTTAGAATACTGCATCCAGTTTTGGTCACCACACTGTAAAAAAAGAGGTTGGGACTCTAGAAAAAGTGCAGAGAAGAGCAACCAGGATGATTAGGGGATTGGAGGCTAAACATACAGTGAACATTGCAGGAACTGGGCATGGCTAGTCTAGGAAGAGAAGGACCAGGGGAGACATGATAGCAGTGTTCCAATATTTGAGGTGCTACCACAGAGAGGAGGGAGGTCAACCTGTTTTGCAAAGTATCTGAAGGCCAGACAAGGAATAATGGATGGAAACTGACCAAGGAGAGATTCAACCTAGAAATAAGGAGAGTGTTCTGACAGTCAACCAATGGAACAGAAGTTGCCTTCGGAAGTTGTGGGAACTTCATCATTGGAGGCTTTCAAGAAGAGACTGGACTGCCCGTTGTCACAAATTGTGTAGGGTCTCCTGCTTGGGCAGGGGGTTGGACTAGATGATCTACAAGGTCCCTTCCAACTCTGTTAATCTGTTAATTGGACGTTGTGTGTGGATCTGGATTTTTAGGCCTGACACACCTACGCGACAATGTTTTGAAGCGTAACAATGATTTCAGACAGGGGTGAAATCAACTTACCTTCTTTACCAGTTCGCAAATATGAGTGTATGTGCAGAGCATCGAAAATAGGACGTCCGAGCGGGGGGTGGAGCCTCCCACTACCACTGCTAACAGTTCGCCGGAACCAGATAGAACTGGCTGAATAGCACCATTGATTTCAGATTACCAGCAAAGCTCCTGGACTTGGTTATTAGCAATCCATGTTTCTTTCAAAAACACTGATTTCTCTTTGGTTAAAAAATATCACAGCAGAAATAGCAAACAATGCGATGGCTTTTCTCTAGCTGCCTCAAGGCTTCTAACTTTGTAACGATAAGTTATAAGCCTTGCTGGAAAAGAACCTACCATGTTTAGTATTCCAGAACAATATTTATCCAATATTTTAGATCTGCTATTATATACTGTGGGTTCTGATTCTCAGTCGTGTTGTTTCGGTTTGAAATGAAAAGAGCAGGTTAAATATTATGACTATTTTCACCTCCCCACCAAGTAAGCATTTATCAGATAATAAAACAAGCCCAGAATTACATGAGTGCGGGATTTTTCCCCTGCCATCTTCACTTAAATGGGAGGGTATGCAAATTGAATGAATAACTAAAACAATGGGTCTCTTCCGAAGGTTTTCGCCGCCTTCTTGCATTCTCTCTTCTGTTTTCTGCGTAAATACAGAAAGGGGTGACGGCTTGCAGTCTGTTTTAAATCACTCAAATAAATCTATTAAATTAAATTTGATGGCGAATTCAAAACAATTCTGCATCCCTCTGCCAAATAGCGAAAACCAGATGATGATTTCAAAAGAAAGCAATGGAAACAAAAGTGAGACATTCTGTCTCTATTACAAGGACATTTCTGACTGCAACGTTGAATAGATTTTTCTATTTATTTCATATTTTAAAATTTGATTTCTGTTGTTGGCTTAAACACTGGAGGACTCTCCAGTTTTAGTACCACTCACTCATCAATGAGATTCAATGAGATTTTATATATAGACCTGATCATCATCAGGAGGTCATCACATAGCCCATTACCCAGGTCATTACAACACAAAAGAACAATAGGCACACAGCCAGTACCTCAGCCATGCAGGAGGTTACAAAACAGCTGACTAATCTGCAAACATCAACTCCATCAACTAATCAAGATGTTACAACACAGCCAACCAATCTGCTTGCAGCAACAGAGCCAGCACTCCACACATCCCCACCAGTATTTATAAAGGGACGGCAGCTCCAATCACGCTTTGCTTGCACAGGCATGGCCGAAGACACCAGCCTGAAGATGACGAGTGGGACCTCATCGAAACGTCGCCAAGATACTCTCAGTCTTACATGGGAAAAGATCTGAATACACCAAAACCTCACTCATCAATGAGATTCAATGAGATTATTATATATATATAAGGCTAATACCACTCACTCATCACAAAATCTCCAGAACCGTAAAGCCTAAAAACTTGAAATTTGGCACGTATGTTCCTCTTGGCTTCTAGGTGCTCACTAAGAAAAGATTTTTCAAAATGAGCATAAGATCATTAGTATTTCTTATACAGTAATTAACATGCTCTGATGCTAAGGAGGTCTACTCCCCCTCCCTACCTGAAAAGAACTCTGTTCCAACTGCCAGTTGGAACCCATCATCGTTACCTTAGTTCAAACTGGCAGATGTTCACTCCTTCACTCAGGAGCGGTCTGAGGCTCCTTACAAGTACTAAACATTGGTACCTCACCAAAATGTCTACACCATCCACCTATGTAACTGCTCCCGGATTCAAGGCGATGGGAGCAATATTCCCTTATGTGTTTCAATCACCGACCACCACTGAGCCAACCGATTGTGAAACATTTTTTTTCCTGCATAACCTGATCACATAGTTTCACCATGAAGCACCGGTATCCAGCTACTGGTATATTATAATAACATGAAACATTCTTCCCCTCAGCACCTAGAAAAGCAAACCAATAAGATGACGTTTTCATTTGTAAAGTATGTGTTTCAACTCCTTCCCCAAACAATATCTTAAGTCAATATCATTTCTTCTTTATTCTCGCTTGATTAGTCATACAAGTGAACCTAGGTAATTACAGCTCAAGAATGAAGATAACATAAGTAATCAGTAATACGTTAGCCAAATCTTGGTAATCAGAAAAACACAACTACTTTACTCATAGAGATGAGTACACAGAGGAATGATAATACATGGAAGTCAATAATATCTAGAGAATTAATAACTGGAAATTTTGACTTGCTCCAACACAAATAGAGAAAGATTCCATTGGGGTATATGATTGTAAAGTTTTTGTTTAATGGTTCGTTAGCTTCAAAATATTTTTCAATACAATTATTATTATTTATCTTATTTTTGTTATATTAATCCTGTTTACCAATCAATGACTGGAGCATTGTAGTAAAAGGAATATGGAACAAACAAATACATAAATAAACTAGCTGGATACCCATGCTTTGCTATGAAGGTATGTGATTGGGCTTGATACTTAAAGCTTGAAAATTAATATAGAATGTGTAGCATCAGAGCATGTTAATATAAGGCAACTGGCAGTTGGAACAGAGTTCTTTTCATGTGGGGAGGGGGAGTAGAATGTCTAAACTCCCAGTCAGATGAGTCGTACAATGATCACACCTATGCCTGGTCTAGCGAAGGGGTAGCATCAGAGCATGTTAATATAAGGCAACTAGCAGTTGGAACAGAGTTTCTTTCTTTTCCCTCAAAAAAGAGGCTGAAAAGCTGGGTGTGTCTTATACACTGAATACAGCATTTTTTTTTGCCTCCTGAAACCCCACACCCTTCACCAAAATGGCCATGCATAGCCTTTAGGAGGCTTTCAGGGAGTTCCTGGGGGCTGGGGAGGGCAGAAATGACCAAAAAATGGGCTGTTTTTTGCTCAATTTTGCCCACCAACCCCCAGGAGCTTCCTAATGCTCTTTTTTTTTGGACAAAAATGGGTCCATTTTTGCAAAAAATGGGCCATTTTTTGCTTATCCCCCGCCCTCCCTGGAACACTCTACAAGCCTCCTAAGGGCTATTCATGCCCCTTTTTTGGAAAAAAAAAAAACAGGCCTGTTTTCGCAAAAAAATAGACCATTTTGGGGAGTTTTGCAGAGTGCAAAACTTTTTTTTAAAGATGTCTCTGTGGTTATGTGGCCAGCATGACTAAATGCGGAACGCTGTTACCTTACCACCAAAGGTGGTTCCTATTTTTCTACTTGCATTTTTACATGCTTTCAAACTTTAAGTTGGCAGAAAGCTAGGACAAGTAATGGGAGCTCACTCCGTTACACGGAGCTAGGGATTCGAACCGCTGAACTGCCGACTTTCTGATCGACAAGCACAGCATCTTAAACACTGAGCCACCATGTCTCAACCAACTACATTGAGGTAAGAAAAGATGGACTTTTCCAGCGATAGATGGCTTAATTGCCATCACTCTAGATTTTTTCAAGTTTTTTTCTTCTTCAAATATCAAATCTATATGTCAACTGTGTGGCACCTGGTGTTATACATTTTAATACAAATAAAACTAATTAAGGTAATCATAATTATTACATTCAATTAACTTATATCTTTCTAATAATGATACCCCTTTTATATTAGGTTGCAATCTGTCATTTTTCTATTATTCCATGTTTGCTCTTGTTATTACTTTTATTTTATTATGTAAAGACCTTTTCAATTCCTCATGCAAACTTAGTGTAAAGTCACAGTTAGCAAAGGAACAATTCAGTACATAGAAACATGATTTTAGTTGTGAAATCGTGTCTGACTCATCGCGACCCCCCTGGACAACGTTCCTCCAGGCCTTCCTGTCCTCTACCATCCTCTGGAGTCCATTTAAGCTCACGCCGACTGCTTCAGTGACTCCATCCAGCCACCTCCTTCTCTGTCGTCCCCTTCTTCTTCTTTTGCCCTCCATCGTTCCCAGCATGAGGCTCTTCTCCAGGAGTCCTTCTTCTCTCATTAGCTGGCCAAAATCTTTGAGTTCAGCTTCAGGATCTGGCCTTCTAAAGAGCAGTCAGGGTTGATCTCCTCTAGGACTGACTGGTTTGATCACCTTGCAGTCCAAGGGACTCGCAGGAGTCTTCTCCAGCACCAGAGTTCAAAAGCATCACTCTTAGATTTTTTCAATTCTTCATGCAAACTTAGACTAAAGTCACAGCACCTTCCATCAAGGAACAAGGCCAATAAAATTTGATGTGATAAGGGCTATTGGAAGCACTGTCCAACTTTAGGAACTGAACATTTGATTTGGACCCTGAAGCTCTAAGTGGAGCAAGTCCTTGAAGTTTAAAATGATGAATTTTGGAAAAAACAGACAGGGTCATTGAACTTTTCCAAACTGCCAGGTTATGAAGGCTGATTGAAGTAATGGGAATAACACCAGAAGCATTCATTTCCTTTATAAAGGCGTTTTCCCTCCTCAGAATACAGATGAGCAATCAAAGAGATGTATTAAAGTTCTTGGAATCTAATCCCCCACATAGAAGAGAATAAATCTGATCTCCTCTACCATTGCAGCGTTCTTGATAGCTCTGGAGAGAGCATGATCCTGGCAGCTATTTTTTTTTTAATTAGATGAGTCTTTAACTTGGCAGCTAGTGAGAAAAAATTTGAGAACTGTTTTCCTGAGAAAAATATGTTTTGTTGTTAAGAACGTTATATCTATTTTTGTGGTGGGAAGGAGATAACGGTCTTCTCATTTGGTAGAGTTCTAACACACTATATAGGTAGCCCTCAACCTGGGGTGGTTTCGCCTTAATGACCGCAATTGGGAATCCAGGGTTGTGGTCATTGAGTGAAGCAATCACATAGCATCTCACTTTTTTAAAGTTTTTTTTATTTATTTTCAATTTTAAAATATAATATTCCATCTTTCCATAAGCAGTGTGTCATCTGAATACAGATATTTCTGTGCAACATTCTTCCATAAGTTTATACATTGAATATTTAAACATTGTAAAGCTCTACATTTCCTACTTAACATATCTTCTAATAAAAAACCAAACATAGCATCAAACATAGTTATTCTCATAATACTAGTACTAACAATTGTCATTTTATTCTTACCTCTATCTTGATATATTTTTCTCCTCCCTCCTCCTCCTCCTCCTCCTCCTCCTCCTCCTCCTCCTCCTCTTCTCCTCCTCCTCTTCTCCTCCTCCTCTTCTTCACTTTCTTCTCCTTCTCCTTCTCCTTTTTCTTTTTCTCCTCTTCCTCCTCTTCTTCTTCCTCCTCCTCCTCTTCTTCTCTTCTCCTCCTCTTCCCCCTCTTCTTCTTCTTCTCCTCCTCCCTCCCTCCCTCCCTCCTTCTTCTCCTCCTCCCCCTCCTCCTCTCCCCTCCCCCTCCTTCTCCTCTTGCATTTCCTCCTCCTCCTCCTCCTCTCCTCCTCCTCCTCCTCCTCCTCCTCCTCCTCTCTCCTCCTCCACCTCCTCCTCCTCTTCTTCTTCTCTTCCTCTCCCCCTCCTCCTTTTAGAGAGTCATTGAGGCCACTTGGAGGTTTATCTGTATCCTCAGAGTCACCTGAGTGGGGTTAATGGTTCCTGTACTCTGAATTTTCCCCCCACCCTCTGGAAATCCACGCCATTCCAAGGGCGTCCATCCCAAATTGTACAGCTAAAAGTCTGTAGAGGTTCTCCATCATCCAGGTCATGGTTGTCCCAAAGGTGATTTTTCAGGAGGCAACTGGACGTTCTCCTTTTTTCTTTGAAGACATTTCATTTCTCATCCAAGTGCTTCAACGACTCTCTACAAAGAAGACAAATGACCAGCTACCTGCAAAGAAGATAAATCCTTCCATTCCCCACCATCCAATCATAGCTCAAAAAAGCTTCTCGGATGAGAAGCGAAATGTCTTAATGTCTTCAAAAGAAAAAAAAAAACTAGAAAGTCCAGCTGCCTCCTGAAAAAAGCACCTTTGGGACAACGATGACCTGGATGAATCTCTACAGACTTTAAGCCATACAATTTAGGATGAACACCCTTGGAATGATGTGGGAATAGGAATGGATTTCCAGAGGAAAAACATTTCAGACAACAGGAACCATTTGCACCACTACCCGGAGGAGAGCCTTCTCGGTGGCTGCTCCGACCCTTTGGAACGAACTCCCCGTGGAGATTCGGACCCTCACCACCCTCCAGTCCTTCCGCGCCGCTTTAAAGATCTGGCTGTCCCGGCTGGCCTGGGGTTAAGATTGTAGCCCCGCCCGAACTGTGTGACTGTTGTGCTCTTTTTTAACATGTTGTATTGTCTACTGTTTGTCTCCCCCCCCCTTTTTGAATTGTGAGCCGCCTGAGTCCCCCCAGGGAAAAGGGCCGCATACAATAAAGGAAAACTAAAACAATAAACTCAGGTCACCCTGAAGACACAGATAAACTTCCCAGTGGCCTCAACGACCCTCTCAAAGGATGCAAATGACCAGCTGTCTGCAAGGAATATAAATCCTTCTATTCTTCACCATCCAATCATAGCTCAATAAAAGCTTCTCGGATGAGAAGCGAAATGTCTTAATGTCTTCAAAAGAAAAAAAAACTAGAAAGTCCAGCTGCCTCCTGAAAAAAATCACCTTTGGGACAACCATGACCTCGATGACTGAGAATCTCTACAGATGAAAAGGGGCAAAGGTTGTGAGACACCTGTGTGATGCTGCCTTCATCACTTGCCCTCATTGTGTGTATCTCCGATTGATAGTCTAGTTTTAGTTTTTTTAGTTTTCCCTTTATTTGTATGCCGCCCTTTTCCCTGGGGGGACTCAGGGCGGCTCACAGTTCAAAAAGGGGGGGGGAGGACAAACAATATTCCAAGATGAAGACAATACAACATATTAAAAAGAGAGCACGTCACACAATTCGGGGTGGGGTTAGAATCTTAACCCCAGGCCAGCCGGGACAGCCAGATCTTTAAAGCGGCGCAGAAGGACTGGGGGTGGTGAGGGTCCGAATCTCCATGGGGAGTTCATTCCAGAGGGTCGGAGCAGCCACCGAGAAGGCTCTCCTCCGGGTAGTTGACAGTCTGCACTGGCTGGAAGATGGAATTCGGAGGAGGCCTAATTGATGCGATCATATCGGTCTAGTGGAGGTAATTGGCAGTAGGCGGTCTCTCAAGTACCCAGGCCCACCACCATGAAGGGCTTTGTAGGTGATAAGTAGCACCTTGAAGCGTACCCGGAGATCTACAGGCAGCCAGTGCAGCTCGCGGAGGATAGGTGTTACGTGGGTGAAGCGAGGTGCACCCACAATCGCTCGCGCGGCCGCATTCTGGACTAGCTGAAGTCGCCGAATGCTCTTCAAGGGCAGCTGGCAATCAGCCCTCTCTAAGTGGTTTACAGAGTCAGCCTCTGGCTCCCAACAATCCAGGTCCTCATTTTGCCCACTTCGGAAGGGTGGAAGGCTGAGACAACTTTGAGCCAGGTGAGATTCGATCTGCAAAAATTGCAGGCAGCTGGCAATCAGCAGAAGTAGCCTGCAGTGCTGCTCTCTAACCGCCAAGGCTCATATCTTTGAATTACGCTATCCACTGCAACGTCCTCTTGACTTTGCTGTTTGGGCCTGATAGAAAATGATGCCTAAAATTTCTGTTGGGCATAAATTGCCTCGCCGTGGCATTGATGGAGGAGACTGATTTCTCTGGGGCTTCCACTATGTAACACAGGATCATGCAAATCAATTCGGGGCACAGCTGAGAAGCACGGTTTTACACAAAGTTACTCTAGAATTTCCATAAGTTTGCCGCTCTTCCTTAGTCTGTCACAGTTAGAGGAACTTCAATTTCTCAAAAGGGCTTTTTCCCCCCCCCCCCTATTCAGAGAAAAAGACTTTGTTTTCCATTGTAATTCTCAGTGTGATTTCGAATTTCGTTGGTTCTGTTTTTTCGAGCTGCTTTCATTGATGCAAAGCGGAAAGCTGTGCTTATTTCATTGTTCCTTGCTTGCCATCCCTTCATTGTTCTGCAGACTTGATTGCTGACTGATGCTTCTGATTCTGAAACAAACAACAAACAAGTACCGTATTTTTCGGAGTATAAGACGCACCTTTCCCCCCTAAAAGAGGGTGAAAATTTGGGTGTGTCTTATACACTTGAGAGACTGCCTGCTGCCAATTACCTCCCAAAGACCTATTAGATCCCACAAATTAGGCCTCCTCCGAATTCCATCCGCCGGCCACATGCTGATTGGCGACCCCCCGGAGGAGGGCCTTCTCTGTGGCTGCTCCGGCCCTCTGGAACGAGCTCCCCGTGGAGATCCGGACCCTCACCACCCTTCAGGCTTTCCGCAAAGCCGTTTAAAACCTGGCTGTTCCGACAGGCCTGGGGCTGATGAGTTCCCATCCCGCTCGAATTGTGTGGCTGTTGATTGCTTTTAAATTGTCTTTGTATTTTGTTCGCTTGTCCTTGTTTTTCCCCGTGGTTTGTTAGCCGCCCTGAGTCCCTCCGGGAATAGGGCGGCATAAAAGTGAAATAAACCTAAACCTATAACCTATACACTGAATGTAGCACCCCACCCCCCATCCTTTGGCCTCTGCCTCCCAGCAATTTACCTCTTTGCAGCAAATAGGGCTTGCAGAGGCTTCAATAAGCTATAGCAATCCCTGCAGCCTGTAACAGCTGATGATGGGGAGAAATTGAAAGTGAAACTTGCTGTTTGCTCCTCTTGGCAAATTGCTGGGAGCCAGATTTTTCTTTGTGCTAATTAGACTCTTTGCTGCAAGGAGGTAAGTCAACTACTATAAATGCCTATGGAATGTTCAAATTATTAGACTTATTTTTTAAAGACTGCTTTATTATTCCAGACAACTTAATAAAATGAAGAAGCTTTTTGAAATAAATGCTTGATCTGAAGAGGCCCAGTGCTATTGTGTCTTCTTTTAAATAGCAGAGAATAACTATACTTCCAGAAAGTGCATCAATTTTAACAGCATCTGTACAAGTATAGTCTGAAATGTAAAACTACAAACAGTGCATATTGTCTGTACTGTTCGCTGTTTGTTGCAAGGAGGCAAATTGCTGGGAGGCAGGCAGATATTTTTTTCCTTGTGCTAATCAGGCTGTTTGCTGTTTGCTGCAAGGAGGAAAGTCAATAACTATAAATGCCTATAGAATGTTCAAATTATTAGACTTATTTTTGAAAGACTGCTTTATTATTATTCTAGACAACTTAAACATATGGACAATAGCCGATTACCTTACCGATCGATTAACTCGCTGCGACCGGATGGGTGGAAAATCGCACGAAATGCCCCAAAGAAAACGTGGATATCCCAAGTGGCTCACGATCTTCAACCACTCCATTTCTCGATAACCGATGCCCAACAAGCCTCCCTAAATCGGAATCAATGGCGTGCTGTAATCCGTGACGTCCTGCCCCTGGCCTTCACAATGCAACGGTCACTGCCTTATGTTTGACATTTATGAAGATTAAGTCCAAGTAAGTAGACAACTTAACAAAATGAAGACACTTTTTAAAATACTGTAAATGCTTGATCTGAAGAATGCCCAGTGCTATTGTTTTAAAAAGGGCTATTCCTTTAAATAGCAGAGAATAACTATACTTCCAGAAAGCACATCAATTTTAACAGCACCTGTACAAGTATAGTCTGAAATATAACACTACGAACAGTGTATATTGTCTGTACTGTTGTTGCAAGGAGGCAAATTGCTGGGAGGCAGAAGCAGATTTTTTTTTCCCTTGTGCTAATCAGGCTGTTTGCTGTTTGCTGCAAGGAGGAAAGTCAATAACTATAATGCCTATAGAATGTTCAAATTATTAGACTTATTTTTGAAAGACTGCTTTATTATTATTCTAGACAACTTAACAAAACGAAGACACTTTTTAAAATACTGCAAATGCTTGATCTGAAGAGGCCCAGTGCTATTGCTTTAAAAAGGGCTATTCCTTTAAATAGCAGAGAATAACTATACTTCCAGAAAGCCACATCAATTTTAACAGCATCTGTACAAGTATAGTCTGAAATATAACACTGCGAACAGTGTATATTGTCTGCACTGTTTGTTGCAAGGAGGCAAATTGCTGGGAAGCAGGTATTTTTCCTTTGTTTTCCTCTCCAAAATCTAGGTGCGTCTTATACTTTGGAGCGTCTTATACTCCGAAAAATATGGTAACTAACTAACTGTTGGAAAAAATGTCCTTCTGGGTTCAGTTCCAAGGGGGGAAAAAGACACTGGAAACATGGTGGCTGCTTGGAAAGATGGTTTTAATGGTGGACAGGACCACATGGTTTGAGGTCCTGTAGAAAAAAAAGCATCACATGCTGTTCGAAGTTAAAACTCACCCATCTCCTAGAAAAATGAAATATTTTAGGATGTACTAAAAAGGCAGAATATTTCCCCTCAAAGAGAAGTAAAAACTGAGAGAAGCAAAAATTCAGCCCTCACCTTTGTCAACGGGCCATTAAGGCCTGAGCCAGACCATTTTACAGAACAAAGATCTACTTCATTTCATTACCCTCCATTGCCCCATCCACCAAGTTTCAACCAAATTTAGCTCACAGGCAACCTACAAAGTTAGCTATGACCTCTGACAGTAACCAATCAGGATACTCTTCCTGTGCCCCAGGAAGTTCAAAGCCCAGAGAGAGCATAAAACCCAGGGACTCTCACCATCTCTGCCCTTTTCTACTCAGGAACTCAAGCCATGTGATCCTGTCCACCACTAAACCTTCTTTCCAAACAGCCTCCATGTTTCCTTTTCCCACACTTGGAACTGAACCCAGATGGACATTTCTTTCAACAATGCCTTGAAGATTTTGAAGAAAAAGGGAAGAGATGCTGAGTGTGCCTGGGTTTCATACCCTCTCTAGGCTTTTGAATTTGAGCTTGCATTCTGATTGGTTTTCAGACTCCCATGGGGTCATGCAGGGGCCACTCTGTAGGCTGTCCTGAGTCCCAAGCTTGGTTGAGCCTTGCTGGGTGATGATGTAAGGAAAGGGCTTTGGGCGATTCCTCTTATGGCTCTGCCTGGAGGCAGAATAGACTGGCTCAGACCTTAATGGCCCGTTGACAAAGGTGGGGTGGGTGTGAGTTTCTGCCTTCTTTTAGGAGGAAATATTCCGCCCTTTTAATATTTCCTAAAGTATTCCATTTTCTAGGAGATGGGGTGGGTTTGGACTCCCTACGCAAACAAACACACAAACAAACTTGGGAAGATCACCACCATTACAGTCCTCCCTTGCAATTAAAATGAGCTAGACGGGCCAGGGAGGATGCAGCTGGGGAAAAGATTATGCTGAGAAAAACTGTGTGTGTCCTCTGAATCATCACAATTTGTGCTTCCAAAAGAAAAGAAAAACTCAGCAGAGAAAGCACTGCCTTTCCAACAAATGGAATGAGAATGGGCATTGTGGCGTTGGTGGTTTTGGCACAGGATTAATCTTAAAATAAAAAAAATGAGGCAAGATGTTTTGTGTGCCAGGTACGGCTGGTGATGCCTTGGTCTGCAGTAGTTACTGCGCTGGATTAATGTCTCTGGAAGAGCACTGAAGACAGATTGATCCGCGCGCTGACAGCGCCGGCACAGAGTTGAATGTTGGAGTGCCAGACACAAACAGAACAAGTCCTTCTTCTGCAGTGATTCAGTTCCTCCTTGTGACAGCTGAGCAGCACAGACCTGCAAGCTCCTGGCACCAAGACCCAATTAAAAAATGAAGGACTGTGTCTGCTTTACAGGAAGAAAGGAAGAAAGGAAGACCTTGAATGTAAGCCATGGGGCAGCAATGGGGATGGAAATGTAAGGGAGCCAGGAACAAGTCTACAAGCAGCCAAACAACACGGCACACACACACAAAAAAAGCCATCTCCCAAAGTTCAAATCAGAGATACTTCTTGACTAGTCCCCCCCCCCCCCCCTTTCTTCTCTACGGCTTCTTACTCTGCTCAAGCACGTGAGATCTCGGGCAATGAATCTGACTTCAAGAGGTATTAGGATGGAGCAATATTGAGGCACTGGTGTAGGAGTGAGCAGGCTGAGCCTGAGGGTGGGGTTAAAGGTGTCAGCAGTTGGAACCATTGCGTTCCCACAAGAGACTCAAGTCCATTGACCCTTATCTAGTGCCAATTTGGCTTGACCGTTACTAGAGCAGATTCTTAGATGGAATAGGAATAGACATAAGGAATAGAATGGAATGGAGTGGAGTGGAGTGGAATGGAATGGAATGGAATAGAATAGAATAGAATAGAATAGAATAGAATAGAATAGAATAAATATATGGAATAGAATAGAATAATGGAGTGGAGTGGAATGGAATGGAATAGAATAGAATAGAATAGAATAGAATAGAATAGAATAGAATAGAATAGAATAATGGAGTGGAGTGGAATAGAATAGAATAGAATAGAATAGAATAGAATAGAATAGAATAATGGAGTGGGGTGGAATGGAGTGGAATGGAATGGAATGGAGTGGAATGGAATGGAATGGAATAGAATGGAATGGAATGGAATAGAATAGAATAGAATAGAATAGAATAGAATAGAATAATGGAGTGGAGTGGAATGGAATGGAATGGAATGGAATAGAATAGAATAGAATAGAATAGAAACAGAACAGAAACAGAACAGAACAGAATAGAATAGAATAGAATAGAATAATGGAGTGGAGTGGAGTGGAGTAGAGTAGAGTAGAATAGAATGGAATAGAATAGAATAATGGAGTGGAGTAGAGTAGAATAGAATAGAAGAATAATGGAGTGGGGTGGAATGGAATGGAATAGAATGGAATGGAATAATGGAGTGGAGTAGTGTGGAATAGAATAGAATGGAATACAGCAAAACAAGAACAAGAATAGAAGAGAACAGAACATTTTTTATTGGCCAAGTGTGATTGGATACACAAAGAATTCGTCTCGGTGCCTAAGCTCTCAGTATGCATACAAACAACAGAGTAATAAGTCATAGATCATAAATCATAAGATACAAACAACAAGCTGATAAATGATACCAATGGGAGGAGGTAGTAGGAAAGATGAGGAGATGAGAAGGATAATAGCAATAGAGCCCTACTTCCTGGTTAGTCATAAGACAGTGCTGTGAGAATTAGGTGCAGCACAATTGTATGGGGCGGGATGGGGGAAAACTATCTTTGTGCCTAGTTGTTTTGGCATGCAATGAAACTATAGCATAGCAAGTAGGTCACAAGTAACAAAACATTTAATGCTTTGAACTCAACTCCCATTCCTGGTTACTTGCCCTTGATAGTTAGCTCAGAACATGTCATGTGGTTTAAGAATTTTTGGAGATCTGTACATCCTATGCACAGAAGCGCTGATTTTCCAGGGGAAGAATGTATACATCTCGAAAATTATATTTTGCTTTCAGAGAACCATTCTTCTTGGGAAGTTTTATCACTTGAGGATGTAGAAATATTCACCAGCCCAAAAAAGGAACCCCTCGTGATTGCATTCATTCATCTTGTCGCCAAGAGGATCGTTTCCCTTGACCAAGTCCGCGGCAGATAATTACAACACCAATATCATACTTCATTGCATGATATGGTCATTCGTTCAACTATTGCCAGGTATCTCTAGAAGGAGAGCAATGGAAGCAATTGATTCCCTCACAATTGTGCATTTTATGGTTGGTCGCACAGGTAGCGAGGTGTTGAGATTGGATTTGGCAATATTGTCAAGCAACAAGTCCTTCCCCCCCCCCCAAAAAAAATCTGGGATAGGCAGATGCTGTTGTTTAATAATGTTGCAGGTGTCATTCCTGTAGGGTCTGTCAGAGATGCTGTGTAGATGAAGGCCATGAGTCATTGTGATGACTTTTTGGTCTTCCACATGTTGGTGACCTTGATGGTGTTTCCTCCGCTGATTTTGATTTTTAAGTCTTCGCTCTCATGATGTATTCACTTCTAATCTTCTTTCTGACTTCAGTGCACTTGATGTTGTCAGCATGATAGATGCCAAGGTATTTGTGATCTTCTTTATCCAGACACTTCATCTTATTATTCCATAGGGCATCTTGATACCTTCAGTTTTCACAGTTTTCCACGGTTGATCATAAGAGTAGCTCGTTTGTTCAGTCCAAACTCCATGCATATCACCACTGGTGGTATTCTGCCACTTTGGACTGGTTCGGGAGAATGAGCCGAGGTGGCGCAGTGAGTGCAGTACTGCAGGCCACTTCAGCTGACTGCTATCTGCAGTTCGGCGGTTTCAAATCTACCTACCTATAAAGCCGTACATGGCATCGGACCTGGGTACCTGAGAGACCGCCTCCTGCCAATTACCTCTCTCAGACCAATTAGATCGCACAGGTTAGGTCTCCTCCGGATTCCATCTGCCAGGCAATGTCGGCTGGCGACTCCCTGGGTGAGAGCAGCTCCGGCCCTCTGGAACGACCTCACCGTGGAGATCGGACCCTTACTACCCTCCCGGCCTTCCGCAAAGCCACCAAGTCCTGGCTGTTCCAGCAGGCTGGGGGGGGGGCTGAGAAGCATTTACCTCCACGGAAATTGTGAATGTTGGTTTGTTTTTAATATGTTGTCTCTGTCTCGTTTTCCCCTTTCCCTTGTCTTTTGTGAGCCGCCCGGAGTCTTCCGGGACGTGGGCGGCATACAAGACAAATAATAATAAATAAATAATAATAAATAAATAAATAAATAAATAAATAAATAAATAAATAAATAAATAAATAATCTCACCGGCTCAAGGTTGACTCAGCCTTCCATCCTTCCGAGTTGGGTGAAATGAGGACCCAGACTGTGGGGGCAATATGCTGACTCTGTAAACCGCTTAGAAAGGGCTGAAAGCCCTATGAAGCGGTATATAAGTCTAACTGCTATTGCTATTGCTAACTGGTAGTGGTGGCTTGTGGGTGGGTGGGTGCACCTGCCCCAGTGCTATGCTGTCATGTTTACCCACCTTTTCTAAGCCACATGCATGTATACAAGCTGCATGCATGTCAGGCCTTCGGCCATCTTTTCTTTTGGGTCTTTGGCCTGCCACACTTTCTATTATTCTACTATGCATTTTCTATCGTGGGAAAATGGGATTGTACGGAGTTAGATGCTATGTAGCCATAACAACATTCTTTCTAGAAAGCCAAGGTCATCCTTTGTCTTTGCACCTCTGCACCTGACTGGAACTGGATGGGTGGAAGCTGCCAGCATGGCAGTGGGAGATTGGACCATGTGATGGGCTTGTGGGTGTGAGGGGAAAGATCTTGAACTTTCAACTGGGTGGGGAAAACGGGAAGCTTTCAGATTCAGGTTTTTCCAGATGTGTCAACATGGCTCTCTTAATAAATTGGAACTTTAAACAATACTTTGCCTTGGATTCTGACTTACTTTTGCATGCTCTTCGGAACCCTGACACACGTGAGTAAAATGCATTTGCAGAAGACCGCCTGCATGAACAGAAAGTGTGTGCACGAGTGAAGCAAGCGAAGTGAACATGCACATGCTCACATTTTCGGTGCACGGCAAACCAGTGGTAAAAATATGTGAAACCCATCTCTGTATATCATGGCTATACATTGTTGAGCAGTGTTGTGGCCCGCCTGTGTCCTGCGTAGTTGACAGCAGAGTCAGACAGTGAAGAGGTTGGGGAGGAACATGGGCCACACCTGGAGTCTGGGGAAGGCTCGGACGAGGGCTCTGCCTCGAAGGCAAAGAGTGAGCCAAGGCCATCTGGGAATTATTTGGTGCCTCCAGAGTCTGACATCAGTGAGGCAAAGAACAGCGTGAGCCTGTTCCCCAGTGCGCACACGCACAGAGCTGCCAGAAGGCAAGAACAGTTAAGACAAAAAGGGAGACTCGGCTTGGAGATGATTGGCCCCTCCCATAAGACATAAAAGAGGAACAAATGGATGTGAGCCTTTGCAGGAAGCAATTAGTTCATTCTGGTCGGGTCAAACTCTGAGAAATTCCTTTGATTCTGTGCTGAAAATAAAGGTGGGAGCTTATCAACATTACCCTGAAAGACTTTGGCAACTCGAGCAGACATCTGTCCAACTCTTCACAGGCTGTTTGTGAATCATTACAGGCTGTGAATGACCACAATTCACAACCGTTTAAACAAAAGAGGGTTTTTGGAAGTATGAGTTGTGCTTTATCAGGAAGCCTAGGTCAGAACAAGCAACAATTCTATTTCAGGTAGTGTTTTCTCACACATCTTCAAATTATTAATGGATAGGAGAAGCCTGGAAGATGTTTTTGACGTTTCAGAACCAAAGCCTGACTTTGTTGACAGAGGGATCAATGTTATGACAAACGGTAGTAGTGACAGTGAGTTTCCTACATGGAGTTTGCTGTTGTCTCAACGTCTAAGAGCTTATTACCAGCAACCAACAACTGTGACTTCCATTGTGCCATTGATCTTTGCACAATGCTTCTGATGTTTCTGTTGTAATATAATTCCTTGTGTAGGTGTGTGTCCTCCATGGCCTAGTTCATACCAGGGCATGCAGAGCCACGCTGAACCACACAGGAGAAAACAAACTCCTAAAACTCCATAACATCCTGATAGTTCATAACATAACAGTCTGAGATGTGCCCTACCAATGACGTCCAGGATTTGACCATATATAGAAAGAACTTCTCTGAGCAGTAGATTAGAAATTGTACTTTTACAGGCTGTTTTTAAGCACATGCTATTGCTCCTCCTGCCTTTGTCCTATCTCAATAAAAGGGGCTCTCAGACCCCCAATCTGGGTCGCTCCATCCCGAGAAAGGTTGTCTCTTGTCTTTTCTCAACGTTGGCCTCATGGGCGAACCACGGGAATGTTACATTTGGTGACCCCGACGTGATTCGAACACGCAGCCTTCTGACTCCTGTTATTGCTTGTAGCATCTATTGTAGTAACACAATGCCTAGAATACCTCACCCAGTTTGATCACTACACATATAAAAAGATGCGAAGACTCTAGAAAGAGTGCAGAGAAGAGCAACAAAGAGGATTAGAGGCAGTGGTGGGTTCCAAAATTGTTGGAACCTACTCTGTGGGTGTGGCCTCCTTTGTGGGAGTGGCTTGCTGACCAGTGACCGGATGGGAGTGGCTTGCTGCCCATGTGACTGGATATGAAATTATGAATTAGTACTTAGGTCGGTTCAAGTAGCTATTCAGAAATTCTGGCATTGAAGCATTAAAGCATTAAAGCTGTCAAGTTACAAGATCCTTGCCAGTGGTTTCAAAACTTTTTGGAACCTCTTCTGTAGGTGTGGCCTACTTTCCGGGTCCACTGGTGGAACCTCTTCTAACCGGTTTGGTAGATTTGACAAACCGGTTCTACTGAATAGGTGCGAAGTGGTAGGAACCCACCTCTGATTAGGGGACTGGAGGCTGAAAGATATGAAAATGGTTGCAGGAACTGGGTATGCCTGATGAAAGGAAGGACTAGTGGGACATGATAGCAGTCTTCCCATATCTCATGGGCTGCCACAAAGAAGAGGCATTCAAGCTATTCTCCAAAGCATCTGAAGGCAGGACAAGAAGTAATGGGTGGAAACTAATCAAGGAGAGAAGCAACTTAGAACTAAGGAGAAATTTCCAACAGTTTAAAACAATTACAGTATTTTACGGAGTATAAGACACACTTTTTTCCTACAAAAAAGAGGCTGAAAATCTGGGTGTGTCTTATACACTGAATACAGCATTTTTTGCCTCCCGAACCCCGCCCCCTTCACCAAAATGGCCATCCAGAGCCCGTAGAGGGTTTTCAGAGAGCTCCTGGGGGCTGGGGAGGGCAGAAACAAGTGAAAAATGGGCTGTTTTTTGCTCAATTTTGCCCCTCCTGTCCCCAGGAGTACTCTATAAGCCTCCTAAAGGCCATGCATGTAATTTGTGTGACAAAAAATGGGCCCGTTTTCACAAGAAATGGGCCATTTTTTGCTCATTTTTCAGGGGGGGGGGCAGGAGCACTCTGCAAGCCCCCTAAAGGCTATTCATGCCCTTTTTTTGGGGGGGGGGGAAACGGGCATTTTTGGGAGGTCCTCAGAGTGCGAAACTTTTTTTTTATTTGCTCTTCAAAACCTTGGTGCGTCTATACTCTGAAAAATACAGTAATCAGTGGAAATATTTGCCTACAGAAGTTTTGGATGCTCCAACACTGGCAGTTTTTAAGAAGATGTTGGATAACCATTTGTCTGAAATGGCATAGTGTTTCCTGCCTAGGAAGGGGGTTGGACTAGAAGACCTCCAAGGTACCTTCCAACTCTATTATTCTATTCTTTTTGTTTTGTTTTGTTTGTTTTGTTTTGTTCTGTTCTGTTCTGTTCTGTTCCAGTTCCATTCCCATTCCCATTCCCATTCCATTCCATTCCATTCTCTTCTCCTATCCACATTCCTCTATTCTATTCTATTCTATTCTATTCTATTCTATTCTATTCTATTCCACTCCACTCCACCTCACCCCACTCCACTCTACTCTATTCCTCATTCCATTATTCATTATTATTATTATTATTATACAGTGAAAACAATTAATCAGTGGAACAACTTGCCACCAGAAGTTGTGAATGCTCCAACACTGAAGTTTAAAGAAAATGTTGGATATCTATTGTTTGTAATGGTTTAGGGTTTCCTGCCTAAGCAGGGGGTTGGGCTAGAAGACCTCCAAGGGCCCTTCCAACTCTGTGATTCTATTCTAAAATCTTCAGTACAGTTCTTCTATTTCTATACATTTCATCTCCTTTTAGCATTGGTTAAATGATTGGTTTAGGAACCATATTTGAAACTTAAATTTGAGTGGCATTAACGAGGTTTATTACTGCCAAAAAAAAAAAAAAAAATGCCTGACCCTATAACAGCTTTATGTTTCTGCTAGTAGAAAGGTCAAAGTATAAGATATGACTTATATATCTGTCATTGAATCCACATATTTCAATGCCAATTTTTTATTGTGCTTTTGTCTTTGGCTAAATATTGGTCTCAGGAGTCTCAGGAGTTTTCGTGCAGTTCAAAAGAAGAAGAAGAAGAAGAAGATAATGGATAGCACTCATTTGAAATCACAATGCTTTCATTAAAAGCATTCAGCACCAGATGGATCATAGCTATCGGTTCCTTTCTATTCTTTTGTGGTGAATAGCTTGGGAAACCACAATAGTGACAGAGAGTAATTTTCAAACAAGGTAAATGCACAGAAGCTTGGAAGGTTAGGGAACACACAGAGTTTTATTTTCTTTCTCATCCCTTCTCTTCCCTCCATCCCCCTTGTGAACGGAGGTTTATATATTCTCTCTCTGGAACGTTTGCATCTAGCAAAAACCATCCAGAAAATATTCACTTGGCTGTACTGAGTTTTTGACTGGCTCCTTTAAAAGATTTAATGAGACTGGTCTCATTCAAGACAATGATGAATCTGCCTACAGACAGGAGGTTGAACAACTAGGTTTGTGGTCCCGACCAGAATAATCTTGAACTAATACACTCAAAACTGTAGAAATGGTGGTAGATTTTAGGAGAAACCCTCCTATTCTACCACCTCTTTCAATACTGGACAACACAGTTGTCCAGATAGCTTATGATTAAGATCAGGAATGATTTAAACTGTTTAAAAGTTAACTTAGCAAGGAGGAGCTAAGTTCAATGTAAAGATGTTATCAATTTTTTTTATTCTTTTTTTCTAATATATTTTAGACTGTTTTTGTTTAAAAATCTATACCGTGTATGGGTGCTGGGAAGTCGGGGGGAGGGAAGGCTGGGGAGAGGGGGTTGGGGGGACGGGGGGAGGGAGGGATATATCAGGTTTGACGAGATGTGTTAGATTTTAATGTAATTTGACTCCACATGTATACTGTCTTCTCTTATATTTTCATTACTATTATTATTATTATTATTATTATTATTATTATTATTATTGTACAATTGTATCACAGCGGCCAGTTGTTTTCACCGGATTTGGCATTGGTTACTAGTCGGGCCCCACCCAGGGGCCTAGGACGGTCGTAACGTATTTTCGTAATATGCGTGCAGATCCAAGCAGTGCGGCTTTTTGCATTTGACTGATGGTGATTTTGTCAATTTTTAACTGTTTTAAATGTAATTCCAGTGCTTTTGGTATAGCACCCAGGTGTGCCAATTACCACTGGAATTACCACTGCTGGTTTGTGCCATAGTCGTTGAATTTCTATTTTTAAGTCCTGGTATTTTGCGATTTTTTCATGTTCCTTCTCGGCGACCCTGCTATCACAGGGTATTGCGATTGTCTATGATTGTGACCTTGTTTTTCTCAACCAGTGTGATGTCTGGTGTATTATGCGCCAGTATTTTGTCTGTTTGTATACGGAAATCCCACAAGATCTTGACCATCTGATTTTCGGTGACTTTTTCAGGCTGATGTTCCCACCAGTTTGTTGCTGTTTTAATATTATAATTTTGCACAAATTCAATGGATCATTTGTGCTACTGAATTGTGCCGCAATTTATAATCAGTTCTGCGTGATTATTATATTACAATTGTATCACAGCGGCCAGGTGTTTCGCCGGATTTGGCATTGGTTACTAGTCGGGCCCCACCCAGGGGCCTAGGACGTCGTAAACGTATTTCGTAATATGCGTGCAGATCCAAGCAGTGCGGCTTTTGCATTTGACTGATGGTGATTTTGTCAATTTTTTAACTGTTTTAAATGTAATTCCAGTGCTTTTGGAAATAGCACCCAGTGTGCCAATTACCACTGGAATTACCACTGCTGGTTTGTGCCATAGTCGTGAATTTCGATTTTTTAAGTCCTGGTATCTTGCGATTTTTTTCATGTTCCTTCTCGGCGACCCTGCTATCACCTGGTATTGCGATTGTCTATGATTGTGACCTTATTTTTCTCAACCAGTGTGATGTCTGGTGTATTATGCGCCAGTATTTTGTCGGTTTGTATACGGAAATCCCACAAGATCTTGACCATCTGATTTTCTGTGACTTTTTCAGGCTGATGTTCCCACCAGTTTGTTGCTGTTTTAATATTATAATTTTTGCACAAATTCCAATGGATCATTTGTGCTACTGAATTGTGCCGCAATTTATAATCAGTCTGCGCGATTTTTTTTTACAGCAGCTGAGTATGTGATCAACAGTTTCATCAGCTTCTTTGCAAAGTCTGCATTTGGCATCATCAGAGGATTTTTTCGATTTTGGCCTTAATGGCATTTGTGCGGATAGCTTGTTCTTGCGCAGCCAGGATTAGTGACTCTGTTTCTTCTTTAATGTACTGTTTTTAACCATAACCAAGTTTGTTCACTGTCCACTTTATCTTTTATTTTTTCCAGAAATTGACCATGCAGTGCTTTGTTCTGCCAACTCTCCATTCTGATTTTATCACATCTTTTCTGTATTCTTGTTTTGTCTGTTGGGCCTTCAGTAGATTTTTGTTCTTTACTTCGATTAATAGATGTTCTTGACTTTCTTTTAAATAATCAGCCAGTGCATGTTTTTCCTCTTCAACTGTTTGCTTCACTTGTAATAATCCTCTGCCACCTGATTTTCGGGGCAGATATAGTCTATCAGTATCACCACGTGGATGTAAACTGTAGTGCATTGTCATTAGTTTCCTGGTTTTTCGGTTCCAAAAGGTCCAAATCAGCTTGTGTCCAGTTAACTATGCCAGCTGTGTATCTTATAACTGGTATTGCCCAGGTATTTATGGCCTTGATTGTATTTCCACCATTCAATTTAGATTTCAAAATTTTCCTAACTCTGTTGGTGTACTCTCGCCTGACAATAGTTTTTATTTCTCCATGCTTGATGTTATCCAACTGCAGAATGCCTAAGTATTTGTAGGCTTCATTTTCTTTGCATTTAATTAGTTGGCCATGGGCATTTCAATTCCCTCAGATGCAGTGATTTTTGCCCCTTTTTATGGATTACAGTGGCGCATTTTTCCATGCCAAACTGCATTGAAATATCGGTTGCTGAATACTCGGACTGTATTTGTCAATGATTGGATTTCTATTTCTGACTTTCCATAGAGTTTCAAATCATCCATATATAGTAAATGCGAAATTTTTTCAGCTTTTTTGGCTGTTTGGTAGCCTAATTTCATTTTTTTTAAGATTACTGATAGTGGGATCATTGCGATGATGAAGAGAAGAGGTGAAAGTGAATCACCCTGGAAAATTCCTCG
Organism: Thamnophis elegans; assembly: GCF_009769535.1. NCBI lineage: Eukaryota > Metazoa > Chordata > Lepidosauria > Squamata > Natricidae > Thamnophis > Thamnophis elegans. The sequence continues at coordinate 72,295,659 of NC_045549.1, read as the reverse complement.
CTTGATATTAACCATTCCGTAGCTCTCATTCCCTACTGCCAACTCAGTTCTCCATTGTTTCATTGCCTTTTCAGTAAAGGATGTAATATTTTTGCTAATGCCAGTTGTTTCTAAGCATTTTATGATCCAACTATGTGGCAGTGAGTCAAATGCCTTTTTGTAATCAATCCAGACCATATTCAAGTTCGTTTTTCTGTTCTTACAATTTTCTAATATCATTTTATCAATTAGAAGCTGATCTTTTGTGCCCCTGCTCCTTCTTTTGTTGCCTTTTTGCCTCTACTGGCAAGATGTTGTTTGTTTCCAAATAATCCATCATGTTATCTGCAATAATGCCTGTGAGTAATTTGAAGGTTGTTGGCAAGCATGTTATTGGTCTATAGTTTTCAGGTGTTGTTCCTTTAGTTGGATCTTTCTGAATCAAGTATGTTTTTCCAGTTGTCAACCATTCATCAATTTGGCCCTTTTGTAAAATTTCATTCAGTTGCCTGGCCAATATTGCATGTAAACTGGTCAGATATTTGAGCCAGAAACCATGTAATTGGTCTTTTCCAGGTGATGTCCAATTCTTTACCTTTTTAACTCGATTTTTTGATCATCTCAGTTGTTATTCTAATACTTGCATTTGTTTGTTGCCAATGCTTTTCTCAAAGTCATGTATCCACTTTGCTTCCTTGTTGTAGTCCTTTGCATTTTCCCACAATTCTTTCCAGAATTCAACTGTGGCCTGCTTTTCTGGTTTTTCACTTTTGGTGTCACCATTCACATTAAGACTTTGATAAAAACACCGTTGGTCTGATCGAAATTGCTGATTTTGTTTATATTGGATGATTCGTGCCTCATATCTTTCAATTTTTCTAGCTGTTGCTGTTATCTGCTGTTTTACAATCTCTACAGCTTCATTGATGTTTCTTGTATCCAATCTATATCTTCTGATTAGCCGATCTATGATTTTGTTGTTTTTAAGCCGTTGCTCATGCATGTTCTTTAAGTTACTAGCATCTGCCCTTAATTTTTTGATTTTTTGTTCTAAACGGATTTTCCACTTTGGCTTTGATGCTTTTTCTGTTGTGTGACTAGGTACTTTAATTTTAATGCCTAGTTCATTAGTGACTATTACAGCTGCGCTGTACATTAACTGGTTTGTTTCCAAGATGGATCCCGGTTCAATTGTTGAAAACACTGCATTAACCATTTTTCATGATAGGAGCCAAAATTTTCTTAGGCACAGTTTTTAGTGATGGTAAACGTTGCCTTTCCTCATTAAGTAGAAAATGCTCCATGATCTTATCCTTCAATTCTTTTTGTTTTTGAGTTAGTTCATCAGTTGGTTCAATGATAACTGGTTCTAGTGGTGGTGATGTTATTATTATATTATTATATTATATTATTATTATTATTTCTTTAAAACTAGGATATGATAAGTATATTGATATGAAGCAGAAATACACCAATGAGAGGAGGAGTGGGAAACAGAAGGGAGAAGAAAGATGGGAAGAGAGGGATAGGAGAGAGGGTAAGGGGGGAAGATGAGGAGGATGAGGATAAGGAGGAGTGGAATGTAGAGAGAGGAGAAGGAGAAAGGAAGGGGAAGTAGAGTAGGAAAGGATGATGGAGGGAAGATAGGAAGTTGGCGAGAGGTAGAAGAAAGAGGTGTATGGAGAGCAGAAGAGCTATAATGGGTTTTTATTTTTCTGGGCATTGTTGACAAGAGGAACTGATGTAATTATTATTTAATACTATATGATACTGGCTATGTATAATATACATGTGATTGTTATGTTATGAAAATGGAAATAAAAAAATATTTCAAAAAAATAATCTTGAACTAAATACACTCAAAACTGTAGAAATGGTGGTAGATTTTAGGAGAAACCCTCCTATTCTACCACTTCTTTCAATACTGGACAACACAGTATCAACAGTGGAGACCTTCAAATTTCTAGGTTCTATCATATCTCAAGACTTAAAATGGAGACCTAACATCAAAACATCATGAAAAAGCACAACAAGAATGTTCTTTCTGCACCAACTCAGGATGTTCAAATTGTCCAAAGAGCTGCTGATTCAGTTCTACAGAGGAATGATTGAGTCTGTCATCTGCACCTCCATAACTGTCTGGTTCGGTTCTGCAACCCAACAAGACAGAACACAAACTTCAGAGGATCATCAGAACTGCAGGGAAAAAAAACTGTCAGGCCTGCAATTATATTCCTTTTAGAATTTTGGCCTGCCACACTTTCTCTTTTTCATCATGCTGTTTCATTGGCATAGTTGATGGGAGGGGGGAATAGACAGGAGTAGGATTGTGGAATGTATTGTTTTCATTCTTTACTAGAAGCCAAGGTCATCTTTGTCTCCGTACTTTGACACCTGACCGGAAGCAGCTGGGTGGAGACGCCAGCGTGGAAGTAGAAGATTGGACCATGTGATGGATTTGTGGGTGTGTGGGGACAAGATCATGAACTTTTAGCTGGGTGGAATTCTGATGTCATTTCCAGAATTGGGATTAACACAGATGTGCCAAGATGTCTGCTTTAGTAAATTGGAACTTTAAGGATCGTTTTGCCTTGGACTCTGATTTAATTCTACATGATACTTGGAACGCTGACAAAAAACAACAATTGCTGCCAACCTTCCATGGAGGACCTGTATTACTGTGAAAATATCCCTCACATCCTGGACATCAATTGTTTCAACTTCCACCCTCCAAAATGATACTATAGGGCACTGCACACCAGAACAACTAAACACAAGGACAGTTTTCCTCCCATGCCATCACTCTGCTGAGCAACTAATTCCCACAACAGTGTCAACTATTTACTAAGACTGTATTACTATTATTCTTCTCATCCTTCTATTACCTATTACCTATCTCCTCCCACTTATGACTATAACCATGTTACTCGTATCTTTAATATATATATTGATTTATTTGATTCCTGGTATGATTTGATGCTTATTCAGTAACCTTATGACTATCACTAAGTATTGTATCTTATGATTCTTGATGGATGTATTTTATTTTTCTTTTCGTACACTGAGAGCTTATGCACCAAAGAGAAATCCCTTGTGTGTCCAACCACACTTGGCCAATAAAGAATTCTATTCTAATTCTAAATTCTAAAACGGAGTCTTCCCAAGATGTTCGATCGTAACGAATTGGCCACTGCCAAAAATCAAATACCAATAACTCTCCAAATGAAATGTGAATGTTTAGTGCCCTACAAATTGCCATGATGATTCCGAGGGATGCTTAAAGTACAAGATTAGATTTCCATGTTTGGCATGAGCCGATAAACTATTTGGCATAGATATTTTGCCTGACAGTTATTAAAACAGTTTGTACCCATTCGGCTGTCTGAAAACTTCAGTAATTAAATGTTGCTCTAACGAAATAATAACAACAACAAGACGAAAAAGAATAAGTGGTGTTTTTTTTTTAGCACAGACATAGAAGTGGGATTGAGCCTAGAGACATGGGCTAGGGCAAACCATAAATGGTCATAGAATTGAAATGGCAAATGGTGGAACCATCAGGACAAAGGATAACACCAAGCATGAGCAAATTAAAATTTGATTAGTAAAGAATACAACCAAAGAGTTGGAAAAGTGCTAAAGATAACATTGAATGACAGTTCCGCCTTAGATATTAAAGCTAGCTGGTTGGTCAATCACCAGGTGATTCTAGGTTCTAGACCTGCCTTGGGCATGAAAACCAGATTGCTAACTTTGGGCCAATTGCCAGGAGACTGTGAGTTCTAGTCCTGCCTAAGGCATGAAAACTAGCTGGGTGACTTTGGGCAAAGCACCATGAGAAAGAGTGAGTTCTAATCCTGCCTTAAGCATGTAGGCCATCCGGTTCACTTTGGGCCAATCTCTTTCTCTCTCTCCCTCACTATCTATCTCTTCCTCCTTCTCTCTTTCTCTCTCTCCCCTATCCCCTTGCTCACTCCCTCGCTCCCTCCTTCTCTGTCCCTCCCTCCTTCTATTTCTCTCTATCTATCTATATATCACCATCTCCATCTCCATCTCTATCATCTCTATCATCTCTATCTCTATCTCTATCTCTATCTCTATCTCTATCTCTATCTCTATCTCTATCTCTATCTCTATCTCTATCTCTATCTCTATCTCTATCATTATCACTATCACTATCACTATCACTATCACTATCACTATAACTATCTCTATCTATCTGCCTACCTACCTACCTCTTCATCCACCCACCCACCCTTCATCTATCTACCTAGCTGTCTGCCTGCCTCTCTGTCTCTCTGTCCCTATCTTTCTTCCTATCCATCCTATCTATCTATGCTGTCTCTGTCTCTGTCTCTGTCCCTCCCTCCCTCCCTCCCTCCCTCCTCCTCTTCCTCCTCCTTCTTGTTATTGACATATTTGGAAGGCAGCGTTGAGGAAAAGATCTTTTCTTGTTTCTTGGGGTCTATAGAGAGGATTCTCTCTCAGATCTATTGAATCACTCTCCTAACCAATTTTGTTGTATTTAAGTACAATGACAATAAATATTATACTTATATTCCCTCCCTCCCTCCCTCCCTCCCTCCCTCCCTCCCTCTCTCTCTCTCTCTCTCTCTCTTAGCGCATTCAATCTCACAGGGTGGCTGTTGTGGGGGAAAATAAGAGGAGGAAGGTATTTGGATGCGTCCACCACCTTGAGTTCTTTGCAAAAACAATAAAGGTAGGAGACCAATAATGAATGCGTAACTAAAAACCCGTAGCGGTTGCATCAACCAAGACAATCGTCTGCATGGCTCACAGGAGGACCAACCCTGATGGACAGTGGTCACAGTAAACAAAGGGCAAAGATGATCTTCCTTTGGAGAACATCTACTCTTTGCCCCGAAGCCCTCTTGACGTCAAGAAGAATCAGAGAGAAGATGATCCCTTATCACTGCAGGAGTGGAAAAACCCAACACGGAGAAAGAACAAAGAGTTGGATCAAGATCAAAGCAAAAATGGAGCTACTTTTCTGAAAAGGTAGCAACCCTTACAAATGTGGGAAGTCAACACCCATCCTCCTAGTAGAATGAAATATTTAGAGCACATATTTAGTTTTACCTATACTGATAGCAAGCAAGGATTGTATCTGCCAAATACTGGAAAAAAATGAAACACTCTGGCAGACGAGGAAGTAATTTGGAAATTTTAGAATGTGCTGAAGTGGATAGGTTAACTTTTAAAAATTAAGGATAAAGAAGATTCAGAATATTACCTGACATGGAACAGTTTCTATGAGTGGCTAGAGACAATGGGTAGGAATGAGATGAAAACAGACTACGGATGTCTGAACTAATATAGAGATGGTTTTCAACTATAAGTATGATAATCTATAAAATGCAAATAAGGCCAAGAAAACCCAGTTTAAACTATTTGATTATGCTATTACAATTATATTTAATACAAGTGTCATATTATAGTACTGTTATGAGTTTCTTGTGTTAATATTTACCAAGATTTATTATTATATTATTCTGGTCTTTGTGTAAATGACATACCCTGTATTCAAATATTACACACACACACACACACACACACACACACACACACACACACAGAGTTTTTTCCTTTTGTCAAAGCACCTGGTATGCCCAAATATGGGAGGGAGCATACTGCTTCCCTTTCGCCTTTCAAGCAAAGAAACCATTTTGTGTTGCATTTTTGCTGATAAATAAATGAAGGGAGACTAGTATAGATCTATTTCAATGTATTTAGCTCTCATCAGCTAGCCATACCCTGCTGGGATTCGAACTTGGGCAGTTTTTACATATTAGGCAGGTATATTCACCTCTAAGCCACAAGCTCCTCCTCCTATCAGCTCCCTCCCAAATTTGGGCATACCAGGTGCTTTCACAAAGAAAAAAAACACAATCATCCTCCTGGCTCCCTCCTTCTCCCTTTCATTTCCTCCTCCTCCTCCTCTTCTTCTTCTTCTTCTTCTCACTCCTCTCCCTCCCCTCCTTCTTCTTCTCCTCCTCCCCCCTCTCCCTCCCCCTCCTTCTCTTCCATTTCCTCCTCCTCCTCCCTCCTCCTTTCACTATCAGTACAATACAACGGCTCCATTTAGCCCAAAGCAACTGAGCTGACAAGGTTTCGGCAAATGATCCTGCTCCCTTGAAAACCGGCAACTAATCTGTCTGTGGTTCAGACGCATCAGGATCTTCCCTGTCCTGTGAAGCGTGAAAGCAGACCTGGCTGATGAAAGGACAAGTGAAATAAAAACCCCACGAGTTGAGTTTTCCTTTTCTGCAGCGTAGAGTATCATCTCACGCTCTCCCGTAACCCAAACACCCAGCAAAAATTAAAAAATAACCACAACAGGAAGAAAGAGATCCAGTCTTATGGGCTTCAATTTTATCTGCTCCCAAGATTATTCAAGGGTAGCCTGGTGTGCAGAGATGGAGATTCTCCAAGATGCAATTACCCGGTGAGAGAGAAGAGAGAGAGAGAGAGAGAGAGAGGAAGAGGAGAGAGAGAGAGGAGACGAGAGAGAGGAGAGAGATGAGAGAGAGAGAGAGAGATGAATGAATCTGTTGTACTTTTTAGGAAAGATGCACAGTTAGAACTGAGTTTTGTTCATTCCAATCAAATGCAAATACCCAAGAAGTTGGTATTGCTGTCTGAATGTGTTTCAAGTGGGGAAAACACATTTGCAGAGAGTTGAACAAAATCATCTCTCTATTTGGGAAATTATGTCTACCTGTCGGAAATATCCATCAAGCTGTTTATGATTTCGGGGCTATCTTTGGAGAGCCTAATTTCACTTTTAAATCTTCTGGCATCCTTGTCAGTTTGACACCAGCTGAAATTTTTGCCCTTACCTGCTGGCATGAATGATTCTCATCGCACGGTCTAAAAATAACACAGGATGGAAGCCAACTTTATGATCAAGAGATGGTGGGAGGTTAATTCTCGTGCTCCAGTCTTCCCTCTGCTTTATTCAAAAGGGTCAGTTCGCCACAACTAGGTGTTGGCAGAAGCAGGGGAAAAATAAGTCCTATCAGATGATTTTAGCAGTCTCGTGGGAAATTTCAAATACTAAGGCAGGGCTCAGAAACCTGTGGCTCTGGAGCTGCATGTGGCTCTTTCGTCTCTCTGCTGTGGCTCCCTTTTGCTGGTTGACCCCACAATTTTGAAAGGAGCTTCCGGTGTGGAGGGCGGGGGAAAGCACAGCATTGCCAGGAGGAGACTCAATGGCAAGGGGCTAGTCTTCTGGTCAGCTCCACAATTGATAGAGCTTTCGGTTAGGATAGGTAGAAGAAAAAGGATTGCCATGCTAGGAAGAGACTCTATGGTTGGAGGAACCGGACTTCCGGTCGGCTCTAGAATTGAACAGAGGGCTTCGGTTAGGACCTTTGTGGCTCTGAGTATTTAAGGTGCTAACCCCTGTACTAAGGGCAGGACCTTCCAGGAATAGGCACTATCTTATTGAATTATATCCTAAGGGACACTACTTTATGTTTTAATTATTAATAATTTCTTTCAAATTTGACTATCTTGGGAAAAATTGAGATTACACTAGGAAATTGGGGAGGGGGGGGATCCTTAAAATAGTGTTAGGAGAAATATCCATCTGGTTTTAGTTTCAATCTGGGAGGAAGACACTGGAAACATGGAGGCTGATTGGTTGAATGTTGAAGCAGAACCACCAAGCGCATGGTTTTCTGGCGCAGTTGAACACCTGGAGTTGAGAGTGAGGGGTATTTATGCCTTTATTATCAGATAAGTAGGAAAAACAAGGTTAAAAGTGTAGAATTATAGGCTGAATATCAGAGGTGGAGTTTCACAGAAGTCTACCACCTGTTCGCCGCACGCAACAAGCTCTCGCTTTGTGAGTGTGTGCGCCTTCCGCGGCTGCGCACGGCCTTCCGTGCAATCGCTTTGCTTGCTCATGCGGCTTGCGTGCATGCACACGGCTTTGAAAATGTGTCTAAATAGGATGGCAATCTGCCCACCCACAGATTGCCACTACCGGTTTGCTCAAACCAGTCCGAACCGGCTGAATACGACCTCTGGTGGTTATAAGTCAGAACTAGTTTTGATGGGCAAGAAATGTATTTCAACAAGCTTTTTAAAACGATTTTGTTTCTTCTCGGAGGTTTGTTTCTTTTGACATCTCTTTTGTTCAGTTCAGAATTTCATTCTGGCACAGTGAGGACAAAAAATAATAACACATCAACATAACACTGGACAAATTTTCTTTAGCAAGGAGCATTGCGATAAATCTAATTAGCATTCAAATTAAATTCTAGGACTCCTCTGATTATTATACCATAAAGTACTGTACAGCACGCAGAAATGATTTATTTTAGGAAGAGATCAGGAAATAAATATCTGGTATAAGTAGACGTATAATCTTTATTGTTCATTGTACTTAAATACAATGAAATTGGTGTCCATTTATATATATTTGTCTAGGCTCTAATTGTGCATAAAGAAAATAACAAGTTTTAGTATAAAAAAAAAGAAAGAAAAGGCTGGGAACCAATATGTTAAGAAAAGGCCATTTTTCATTAAGATAAAAAGGCTTTCAGCTACTAAGCTACTATAGAAGCCAAAATGCTGTGGTCATTAATCTTTGATGAATGCAGCTGTTTATCAGTTTTTTTCTTTCCTTTCTTTTATCCCCTCTTTCTTTCCTTCTCTCTCTCTCTCCCACCCTCTCTCCCCCTCTCCCTCTTTTCTCCCCTCCCACCTCCCTACCCTCACCTCTCCTCTCTCCTCTCCCTCCCTCTCTCCCCCTCTCCATTCCTCCCCCCCCCTCCCTCTCTCTCCACTACACTCCCCTCCATCCTCTCGCTCTCCCCCTCTCCCTCTCGCCCCCTTCTCCCTTCCCCCTCCCTCTTCCCCTATCCCTCTCCCAACTCCCTCTCTCTCTCCCTCTTCTCCCCCTCTCTCTCCTTCCTCCCTACCTCCCTCCCTCTCCCTCTCCCAATCCATCTCTCTCTCCCTCTTCTCCCCCTCTCTCTTCCTACCTCTCTCCCTCCTCTCCCTCCCTCCTCCCCTCCCTCCCTCTCTCCCCCTCCCCTCCCTCCCCTCTCCCGCTCCCTCCCTCCCCCTCCCTCCCTCTGCACTCCCACCCCTCTCTCTCCCCTCCCCTCATCTCTCCCCCCTCCGAATCTCACGGGGAGATAGTCCATAGATTAGATAGACGATAGATAGATAGATAGATAGATAGATGGATGGATGGATGGATGGATGGATGGATGGATGGATGGATGGATGGATGGATGGATGGATGGATGGATAGATAGATAGATAGATAGATATCCTTTGTCTATGCACCTCTGCACCTGACTGGAACTGGATGGGTGGAACTGCCAGCATGGCAGAAGATTAGACCACATGATGGACTTGGTATTTGCTGGTTCTCCGAACTACTCAACATTTCCTCTACCGGTTTGCCCTAACCGGGCCAAACCAGCTGAATACCATCTGTGATGTGCAGGAGCTTCAATACCACTGCATCCGTTTGTGCTGCGTTGCACTTATTGCTATCACCCCCCTTGTTATTTAAACTGAAATAATGTTTTCTACACTCAGGGAAACCGCTCATCATGTTCTTATATAACTATTATTTATATGATAAATCAATCTGCATGACAGGTTTTCTTCCACATTGGATTGGCCTAGTCTTTCATCTCTCTTCATTGATAACCATGTTTAGATGATAAGATTCTCGTGGCTCATTTAGGAATCGTTTTAAACAACCAAATTGTTATTCTAAATGAACTCTTATTGATAGGTGAGTTTCTGCACTTCACTTTTCTATGAGGTCATTTGATCTGCAGTTCTTTCCTCAAATTATAACTTAGTTTTCATCTGGAAATATACTCCGATTTGGAAGAGAATGCGTCGATGCATTAGTTATGAACTCTCGCAGTCAAAGGTATTTTATGCAAATGGAAAAAAAATACTTCTCAGCCTGAATTTATCCAGTAATTTTTTTTCTCTGTTAAAATTACATATTCTAATTTTATTTTGAGCATGTATTGTAGTTAAATGTATTGTAGTTACATTGTAGAGGGACACGGTGGCTCAGTGGCTAAGATGATGAGCTTGTCGATCAGAAAGGTCAGCAATTCGGCGGTTCGAATCCCTAGCGCTGTGTAACGGAGTGAGCTCCCATTACTTGTCCCAGCTTCTGCCAACCTAGCAGTTCGAAAGCATGTAAAAATGCAAGTAGAAAAATAGGGACCACCTTTGGTGGGAAGGTAACAGCGTTCTGTGCGCCTTCAGCGTTGAGTCATGCCGGCCACATGACCATGAAGATGTCTTTGGACAGCGCTGGCTCTTCAGCTTTGAAACAGAGATGAGCAATGCCCCCTAGAGTCTGGAACAACTAGCATATATGTGGTCCCATGCCCAGCATGACTAAGCGCCAGGGGCGCATGGAACACTGTTAATTCCCACCAAAGGTGGTGCCTATTTTTTCTACTTGCATTTTTATGTGCTTTTGAACTGCTAGTTTGACAGAAGCTGGGACAAGCAACAGGAGCTCACTCTGTTATGCAGCGCCAGGGATTTGAACCGCCAAATTGCCGACCTTTCTGATTGACTAGCTCAGCATCTTAGCCACTGAGCCACCGCATCACCACATACATTGAATGTGCAATATGTTGCACATCCTGCAACCTTAATTTGGCAATGATCCATATGAAAGACATTACATAAGTGAATGGGATAAAACTCATCATTAAAGTTGTTCCAGCTTTCCATACATTTGTTTCAATTCGCAAATTAAATGAAGGAAACGTTCATATTTCCTTACTTTTTTGGGGGGGGGTCCCAAACCAACAACAGATAATTGGTTTCTTACAGGCAGTTTTTAATTCACTAGGATCAATCTTTCTATTTTTTTAAAATTCGGCTTTAAAAATATTCTGCTTCAAAATATTCTGCTTTAAAAACAATTTTATTCTACTTCAAAAACTCTCAACATCTTTTTATATTTTGGCAACCACGATGTAAAACAGATGTGGATGCTCTAGAGAGAGTGCAGAGAAGAGCAACAAAGAGGATTAGGGGACTGGAGGATAAAACATACGAAGAACGGTTGTAGGAACTGGGTATGTCTAGTTTAATGAAAGAAGGACTAGGGGAGACATGATAGCAGTCTTCCAATATTTGGATTTGGATTTATTTATTTATAGGCCGCCCTTTTCCCTGAGGGGACTCAGGGCGGCTTACAATCAAAAAAGGAAGGGGAGTGTAGGACAATACGAAAAAAGAAATGTGCACAAAGTAAATTAGACAATAAAACTCAGCATTCACTCAGCATTCGGGAGGGGCGAAATAAGATTATCCCCAGGCCTGACGGGTTAGCCAGTTCTTGAGGGCTGTGCGGAAGGCCTGGACGGTGGTGAGGGTACGAATCTCCACGGGGAGATTGTTCCATAGTGTCGGAGCCGCAACAGAGAAGGCTCTCCTCCGAGTAGTCGCCAGTCGGCACTGACTGGCGGATGGAATACGGAGGGAGGCCAACTCTATGCGATCTGATGGGACGCAGGGAGGTAATTGGCAGAAGGCGGTCTCTCAAATAGCCAGATCCACTACCATGGAGCGCTTTATAGGTGGTGAGTAGGACCTTGAAGTGCACCCGGAGACCAACAGGTAGCCAGTGCAGCTCACGGAGGATCGGTGTTATGTGGGCGAACCGTGGTGCGCCCACGATCACTCGCGCGGCCGCATTCTGGACTAGCTGAAGTCTTCGGATGCTCTTCAAGGGATATCTCAGGGGCTGCCACAAAGAAGAGGGAGTCAAACTATTCTGCAAAGCACCTGAGGGCAGAAGAAGAAGCAATGGGTGGAAACTAATCGATGACAGAAGCAACCTAGAATGAAGGAGAAATTTCCTGACAGTGAAATTAACAATTAACCAGTGGAACAGCTTTCCTCCAGAAGTTGTGAGTGCTCCAACACTGGAAGTTAATACCACTTTTAATGCCTTGATAAGGAGACATCCAGTTTGGTCGCCATGATGTAGAAAAGATGTGGAGACTCTGGAAAGAGTGCAGAGAAGAGCAACAAAGAGGATTGGGGAACTGGAGGCTGAAACATATGAAGAACGGTTGCAGGAACTGGGTAAGTCTAGTTTAATGAAAAGAAGGACCAGGGGAGACATGATAGCAGTCTTCCAATATCTCAGGGGTTGTCCTAAAGTAGAGGGAGTCAAGCTATTCTCCAAAGCACCTGAGGGTTAGAAGAAGCAATGGGTGGAAACTAATCAAGGAGAGAAGCAACCTAGAACTAAGGAGAAATTTCCTGACAGTGGGAAAAATTAATCAGTGGAACCGCTTGCCTCCAGAACTTGTGAATGCTCCAACATTGGAGTTTTTTTAAGAAGATGTTGGATAATGATTGTCTGAAGTGGTGTAGGGTTTCCTGCCTAAGTACGGGGTTGGACTAGAAGACCTCCAAGGTCCCTTCCAACTCTGTTATTCTATTCTATTCTATTCTAAAAAGTTTTAAAGAAGGGACCGGACAACCATTTGTCTGAAATGGTATAGAGTTTCCTGCTTGGGCATGAGGTTGGACTAGAAGAGGGAGTCAAACTATTCTCCAAGGCACCTGAGGGTTGGAACAAGAAGCAATGGGTGGAAACTAATCAAGGAGAGAAGCAACTTTGAACTGAGGAGGAATTTCCTGACAGTTAGAACAATTAATCAGTGGAACAGAAGTTGCCTCCAGAAGTTGTGAATGCCCCAACACTGGAAGTCTTTAAGAAGATGTTGGATAACCATTTGTCTGAAATGATATAGGGTTTCCTGCCTAGGCAGGGGGTTGGACTAGAAGACCTCTAAGTCCCTTCCAACTCTGTTATTCTATTCTAAAATCTTCAGTACAGTTCCACCTACAATAAGTAGTTTGAGAGCAATACCATGCAAAAGATTTGCATGTTTTTTTTAAAGTTCATTTGTTTTCAAAACATTGCTGAATAGGAAGAAACTCTTCTATTTGGTGATCGGGATCTGTGATCACAGCTTTCAGATGTGTGCTGAAATCATGGGATGTAGACAGATAATATACTTCCCTTGGACTTCTAATTAAGTCTTGTGATTATACTTAACCATATTTTAAAATACATTCTTTGTCAACTTTTCATCTAACAATTGCTCATTTAATCAGTTAAGTTTTGTTTTTGGTAAAAGTTCACTTACTCATTTAAGATTTGTCTTAAAAATCTTTTCTTAAAGATCTTTTCTTTGCTGTAAATAAACAAAATAAAATTGTTTTTATTGTCCTTCTTTCCCTTTCTTCCTGGGAATTAATAGGAAGGAAGGAAGGAAGGAAGGAAGGGTCAGGGTGGGAGAGAGGAAGAGAAGGAGGAAAGAAGGAAAGGAAGGGAAGGAAGAAGACAAAAAGAGAAGGAAGGGAGGGAGGACAGAAGGAAGGAAAGAATACATGAAAGAAAAGGAAGAAAGAAAGAAGACAAAAGAGAAGGGAGGGAGGGAAAGGGGATGAAGGAAAAAATGAAAGAAAAGGAAGGAAGGAAGGAGAAAAGAGGATGGGGAGGAAAGAAGGAGCTATATGAACTGTTTTGATATATCTGACATTAATGACAGAAAGTTATTTTTCATCTTCTTAAGCCAGGAATGAGTCAGAAGCCATTGGATTGACATCAGGTTAATAAGATTATTTCCAGAATATGAAGTTCACCTATAAAATAGATCGGGGTGATCTCTTGTCAGCCCTGATTACATCTATTAAGTGATAACTTCTTTTAAAATTTTGTAATGGAATTGAAAGCGCTGGAGGTTACCTGTAAATAACTTGACCTTTACAGAAAAATAATCAACAATAAACACACACACACACACACACACAGAGAGAGAGAGAGAGAGAGAGAGAGAGAGAGAGAGAGAGAGAGAGAGAGAGAGAGAGAGTCAAACAGACAGACACTAAAATGGTTATTATATCTAACTTTACACATATCACACTTATACATGGCAACCTACAAATATATACCTGAGAAATATTGCTCCTTGATTTAAATGCTGCTTCTTCAAGGTGGCAGCATCTGGAAGCAAGCTCGAATCTTGTTTACTCTCAGAAGTTAAACATGATCGGACTTGGTTAGTAGTTTAATATATAAAAAACATCAACACATTCCAGATCTGGAGGCTGGATTGGAGAGCTATCCAAAAGAAGAAAAGGTAATGCTGTTGCAAAGAATACTATTGAAGTCACTGAGAAGAGCAACAAAGATGATTAGGGAACTGGAGGCTAAAACATATCAAGAACGGTTGCAGGAATTGGGCAGGTCTAGTTTAATGAAAAGAAGGACTAGGGGAGACATGATAGCAGTCTTCCAATATCTCAGAGGCTGCCACAAAGAAGTGGGAGTCAAGCTATTCCCCAAAGTACCTGAATGCAGGACAAGAAGCAATGGGTGGAAACTCATCAAGGAGAGAAGCAACTTAGAACTGGGGAGAAATTTCCTGAAAGTTAGAACAATTAATCAGTGGAACAACTTGCCTCCAGAAGCTGTGAATGCTCCAACAATGGAAGTTTTTAAGAAGATGTTGGACAGACATTTGTCTGAAGTGGTGTAGGGTTTCCTGCCTAGGCAGGGAGCTGGACTAGAAGACCTCTAAGGTCCCTTCCAACTCTGTTATTCTATTCTATTCTATTCTAGTCTATTCTATTCAGCAGCAGGAACCAAGCTCCATTCAATGCCACATTTCTGTTTAACCTGTCAGAGGGAGAACCAAATCATGAGCAGAGCTGCATTTAATAGAAATTGAAAAGATGGCACACCAACCAAAATTTCCGTTGAAGATTCACAGGTTCTTCCTCAGAGGTCGTGCCTTATCCCCACACACACGTATGGGAGGTTCATTTCTTCTGCTTGCTCGTGGCCACAATGAAGCAGGAGGCCCAGCGGCATGCCAGTGCCACAGCCTTGAGGGCTGGTGTTCTGTCCCAAGCCTCTACAATATATACGTACACAGACTTGGCTGTCTGCCACAACTAAGGAGGGAGATAAACAACCCCTTGGCTGGGAGCCCAGAAAGCTATCTCTATGAAACAAGGCTTGAACTCACGAAATTCAACATCTTACCTGTCAATGACTTCTTCAGCTTCAACCTCAATAATATACGAGCAAACAATAGATACAAACTCAAGGTCAACTGCTTCAAACTCGATTGCAGTAAATACGACTTTTCAGCAACAGAGTGGTCAATGCCTGGAATGCTCTACCTGACTCCGTTGTTACATCCTCAAACTCCCATGGCTTCAACTTCAAACTGTCCACTGTGGACCTCACCCCATTCCTAAGAGGTCCGTAAAGGGGGCGTGCATAAGTGCACCAGTGTGCCTACCATCCCTCTCCTACCGTCCCCATTTATTTGTATTCATTTATTTCGTTTATACCCATGTTTATATTGATACCTGCCATCTTGTACATGTTTGTACAAACTAATAAATGCAAATACAAATTTTGATCACGCCATCCATGGGGAGGCTGCAATGGACGTAAGTGTGAAAAACAGGCATAAGTCACTTTTTTTTCAACACCATTGTAACGTCAAACACCCATTTAAACAAATGGTTGTGAGTCGAGGACTACCTGTATATGGGTTGCCAAGACTTTTGTGTAATTTTGTGCAAGTAATTACCACAAGCTGAGTTTGACTCGAGGAAAACTTCCAGTGTTAGAATAGAATAGAATATGGAAAGAATAGAATAGAATATGGAAAGAATAGAATAGAATATGGAAAGAATAGAATAGAATATGGAAAGAATAGAATAGAATATGGAAAGAATAGAATAGAATATGGAAAGAATAGAATAGAATATGGAAAGAATAGAATAGAATAGAATAGAATAGAATATGGAAAGAATAGAATATGGAAAGAATAGAATAGAATATGGAAAGAATAGAATAGAATAGAATAGAATAGAATATGGAAAGAATAGAATAGAATAGAATAGAATAGAATTCTTTATCGGCCAAGTGTGATTGGATACACAAGGAATTTGTCTTTGGTGCAGATGCTCTCAGTTTACATAAAGAAAAATAAAATTGACTACTATCATCAAGAATCATAAGATACAACACAGTGATAGTCATAGGTTACTAATAAGCAATCAAATTGTACTAGGAAACAAATCAAAGAATATAAATTTTGAAGATACAAGCAACATGGTTATAGTCATAAGTGGAAAGAGATAGATACTAGGAAGGATGAGAAGAATAGTAGTAATACAGTCTTAGTAGATAATTTGACAGTGTTGTGGGGATTAATTGTTAAGCAGGGTGATGGCACTTGGGGAAATACTGTCCTTGCGTCTAGTTGTTCTGGTGTGCAGTGCCCTATAGGGTCATTTTGAGGGTAGAAGTTGAAACAATTGATGTCCAGGATGTGAGGGGTCTGTAGATATTTTCATGGCCCTCTTTTTGACTCCTGCAGTGTAGAGGTCCTCAACGGAAGGCAGGTTGGCAGCCATGGTTTTTTCTGCAGATCTAATTATCTGTTGAAGTCTGTGTCTCTCTTGTTGGGTTGCAGAGCCAAACCAGACAGTTATGGAGGTGAAGATGACAGTCTCAATAATTCCTCTGTAGAATTGAATCAACGGCTCCTTGGGCAGTTTGAGCTTCCTGAGTTCACAGAAAGAACATTTTTTTGTTGTGCTTTTCTGATGACGTTTTTGATGTTGGGGGTCTATTTTGAGTCTTGAGATAGGATAGAACCCAGTGTTACATCCAGAGTGAAGAAATTTAAACCTTTTCCCCACCCCAATGGCTTCACTTTGACTCCCTCTATCATCTCCATTTTGGTCCCATTTGTAATATCTTGGCCTTCGGATTTAATTTTACAGCCTCTACAATCACATTTAACTCACAGCTTTAATAAACACGTAGAAGTCGACCCAGTCCAGGCAGCCAGTTAGATGGGAAGCAATTTATTTCATTTTGGCGGTATCAAGGAACAGCCCTCTGTAGTGCAAAACAAAAGGAAGTCATAATCCTCCAAATCTCAGTAAGAATTATTGAAAAGTAAAGGATTCTGCTATCTTGTATCTGCTTCTCTCATATTCTTGGGTGCTCCTTTATTAAATTCACAAGAGATAATATTGTCTCCCAGATAACCCTGCTTTGTTAGCATTTGCCCTGAAATTTAATTTCCTAAAAGGTTTTTTTTTCCCCTTCTCTTTTCCCTGGAGATAGCAAACAAAGTTTTTCACCTTTGCTTCCACGGGGTTAATTTTCTCAAAACTGACTCTAAAGCCAAGAATGACAGCTGTTGGCTGAAAGATAACCTTTCTTTGCACTCCATCTTTAAAAAAAAATGCCAAATCCATTTTCTGGGCCAAAGATAGCATTCCGGCGCAAATCTTTCTCAACCCCAGCAAGTGTAAGGCGGATGGAATTCAATTCTCAGAATTCTCCTGTGGGGTGATGGATGAACGATTTAAGCCTCACAGCCGTAACAGTATTGCCAAAGAGGCATTAAGAATTGTCAACCTAATTTTGTGAAGCTTCTTCTCTGGTAACATTGTATTGCAAACTAGGGCTTACAAAACCTTTGCCAGACCAATTCTCGAATACAGCTCGTCTGCCTGGAATCCACACAGTATATCGGACATTAATACAATTGAAGGAGTCCAGAGGTATTTCACGAGAAGAGTCCTCCACTCCTCTGCTCACAATAGAATCCCTTATGCCACCAGACTTGAAATTCTGGGCTTGGACAACCTGGAACTCCGCCGACTAAGGTCTGACCTAACCACAGTGCACAAAATTGTCTCCTACAACGTCCTACCTGTCAACAACGTCTTCAGCTTCAACCTCAATAATACTCAGGCAGACAATAGATACAAACTCAAGGTAAACTGTTCCAAACTTAATTTGCATCAAATCCGACTTCAGCAACGGAGTGGTCAACGCCTGGAATGCTCTCCATTGTTGCATCCTCAACAGCTTCAACCTCAAACTGTCTAGCGTGGACCTCACCCCATTCCTAAAAGGGCATGCATAAGCACACCAGCATGCCTACCATCCCTGTCCTACTGTTCCCATTTATCTATATTTATTTCCTCTGTTCATGTCCATGTTTATACTTACACCTGTTATTGTGTACACGTTTGGCAGACTAAATAAATGGAATAAAATGTTGAAGTCCATCCACGTTAAATGTGCTGACGTTGAGAAACCCTGTTCTATGGTCAGCTCATTTTGGTAGAACATTTTTCTGTCATCTGTAAAGTGGGCTACCTTTTGAGAGATCTCCCATTTCTCAATAAGGACTAGGATCACCGTGCCTTTGTTAGGCATGTTCTACATTGTGGTTGTTGTGGCCTGTGGTCTGGACTCAGAATCCAAACTGACAGGCACTTGGCCTACAACACACCTGACATAACAATAGTTGAAAAGAAAAGAAAAATATGGTTCATCGACATTGCAATACCTGGAGATGCGTGAATTGAAGATAAACAGCAAGAAAAAATCACAAAGTACCGGGACGTGCAAATTGAAGTTGAGCGACTGTGGAAAAAGAAATTGTGTGTTGTCCCGATTGTAATTGGAGCCCTTGGAGCAATACCCAAAGGGCTACCTCGCTATTTGGAAATTTTAAATTTATCAGACTTGAACATTCTGATTCTAAAAAAACCACGCTACTTGGAACAGCTTATATCCTCCAACGTTACCTTAACAGTTCCTAGGTCCTTGGTTAGGACTCGAGCTGTTGAGCTACCAACCAGCCCCAAAGGCTGTGAATCTCACCAAAGATTAACCACATAATAATAATAGAAATCAGTTCTTTCAATTAACTCATTATCATCTAAACATTGCTATTTGCCAATCAAATAATTATTACTTAAGGGGAATTGACACTTAGGCAGCAGTAATCAATTTGAATGGAAACATGGACAAAATTAAGAAATAATCATTATTGGAGTTTATTCAGAAATCATAAAGGCACTGTGATAAATTGCAAACGACAGGTGTAATGGGCTGAAATGGGAAAAGGTAACACAAGAAAACAGACACAATAAAATATTTTTTCTGAAAGAGATACAATTAACCGGTATCGCACAAAGGTTCTGTAAGCCTTAATCACCATGGTTGGACCACTTCCAAGAAAGTGGCTTTGATGCAAAAGAGATTGCTTAGCCCAGCAACACTCAAAGACCCACCAAGGTCCTAACTGGAAGCCCCCCATTCAATTCTGGAGCTGACCAGAAGTCCGTTTCCCCCACCATAGAGTCTCCTCCTAGCATGGCGTCCTTTTTCCTCTACCTGTCCTAACTGAAAGCCCTATCAATTGTGGAGCTGACCGGTGACAGGGAGCCGCAGCAGAAGGATGAAAGAGCCACATGCGGCTCCAGAGCCGCAAGTTGCCAACCCCTGGCTTAGCCCTATTATAAGAATTAGGTTTGTAAATGCAGGGGCCTTTTCAACCTTTCATCAAAGGTTAATGTGGTCTCAACCTGGTCCACTTTGGCTGATATAATCACTGTTACCATTATAATAATAGATGGATAGAATGAACATAGGGAGGGAGGGAGGGAGAGGGAGAGGGAGAGGGAGAGAGAGAGGGGGGGGAGAGAGAAGATAATACTATCCTTTTTTTAAAAAAAGCCACTGCATTCTTTGGTAATTTTAACATACTTTCAATGCTATGCCGTTCTGTATTTTTCCCAAAAAATATTTTACTGACTGAACTTCTATTTGGCAATTTTTCCCAGCATGCCTCAACTTGTGGGACATTTAGCAATGTAGACACTACCAGATGCTTCAATTCACTAAATCTTTTGGGCCGACAAGTTGATACCTTCCCCCTTTATCACTTCTTTGTCTTCCGTTTCCTTTTAATAGAGCCAAGGTGCCACAGTGGTTAAATGCAGCACTGCAGGCTACTTCAGCTGACTGCAGTTCGGCTGTTCAAATCTCACCGGCTCAGGGTTGACTCAGCCTTCCATCCTTCCGAGGTGGGTGAAATGAGGACCCGGATTGTTGTTGGGGGCGATATGCTGACTCTGTAAACCGCTTAGAGAGGGCTGACAGCTCTATGAAGCGGTATATAAGTCTAACTGCTATTGCTATTTTCCTGCTTTTTCTTAGCAGGATAAAATTGATCGCGGAGTGCAAAACGGCACTAGCGACCTAACACATTCAGATTAGCATCATAAGTGTTTTTCCCTTGTGATGTACCCCTAGCAACGAAGGAAATGAAAACATCGGGGGAAAACATTATTTGAGAGAAGTATTTGTTGTCCAAAATGGATGTATGAAAATCGACCTTTGCTAAGGTTACCATGTCAACGTAATAGACCAACATGGACCTGAAGAAGCTATTTCCAAGAACCTCGGCTTAATTTTATTGTATTTTTAGTAACCTGATTTTTACAAGGACTTTCATTTGGCTGCACTTCAAGTTAACCAAAGCAATTGGACAGACCACAGGTCAATTAAAGGAGTAAAGGAGTACAATCTTAACTCGTCTGTGGAGACGAGCAAATGAATATTATGGGACAGTGATGGCTAACCTTTTTGTCATTGTGTGTCGAAAGCACGTGTGCCTGCATCAGTGGTGAGTTGAAGGCGGTACGCCCCGGTATGGTTGTACCAGAGCCTGCCCGGTGCATCAGATACCATTCTGGTACAGTGCTCAGAAGGGCCCACCGGCCTGCCCGAGCTTCTTACCGGTCTTTTAAGTCTTTGGTGCTTCCGTGCATGGCACGTACAGCACCTGCATGACACAGCTGGAGCATCACAGAGGCTTGCGGAGGCTTGCGGAAGCGGTAAGACACATGCACGCACTGTGCGCGTCCATGTGGATGACACCAGGCCCATTCCAACCTTATCGGTTGGAACAGGATCCGGAACCCATCACTAGCCTGCACCCATAATGCAATGCGCATGTGACCCACCCCACCCCGCGTGCCACACTCCCTGCGCATGCACACATAGCACTCCCCCTCCCCCTGCAAATGTGCACATGATACCCCCACACTCCCCCATTCCCCCACGCATGCACCTGTGGCACCCCCATGCCCCATTTTCGGCCTATAGGCCTCCCTGCAGCCTCCTAGGAGCAAAAAGAGGCCATGGAGGGCCACGCCCACCCCCCATTCACCATTTGGGCCTAGTAGGCCTCTCTGCAGTGCCCTGGGAGCAAAAATGGGCTGTAGGGTCCTGCCCCACACCACATGCCCCTCGCATGCATGTGCACTGGTGGTGGATTGCTACTGGTTCTTACCGGTTCAGGCGAACTGATAGTGGAAATTACAACCAGGTATGGATGGCAGGCTGCCCCCCCTCGGTTTGGGGGCATGGCCAGCCTGCCATCCATACCTGGTCATAATTTCCACTATCGTCCATTTCCATGGTCATCCATGCCATTGCTGGCATCTATTTTAATCATTTTATAATGTTCTGCGCATGCGCAGAACAATTTACAGGCAACTGCGCATATGCAAGCAACGCATGGCATGCGTGCACGCGAAGTGAGCCGGCAGTAACGCCGGCAGCACCCTACCCCTGGTGTGCACCCCTGGCGCATGCGCATGTGTCTCCCGTCTCATGCGTGCCATGGGTTTGCCATCACGGTTATAGGACAATGAAACATTTTATTTCTCTATCCGAACAAAATCTACTTAACACAATACCTTTGAATAAACATGTGCGGTTAAAGCGTCTGATTTGCATATGTGTTGTCTTGGAGAGGCTTAAAATTGAATTTCGTTGCATTAGCCTCAACAATTCCAATATGTAAATGCTTCTCTTCAAGGCGGAAACTGTTGAATGATTTAAATCTGGAGGGAGCTTGAAATACATATAATCATGTTTTTTTTTTTAATTCATCGTATTGTGTCGTATTGCATTGTACTTCTTGTAGTGCATTGTCTGCCACATTCATTTTACTTCCCCGACTTTTATTCTTTCTCGCTCTCAAATGTTGAAGAGTGACCTTATTGAAATAGTCAAAGGTTTATTTTTTTTGTAAAAAACGAAACAAAAAAACCACACAATAACAATGGCAAGCTGATATCATTGATATCATTGAGATACAGCCATTTAAGCTCTCGATTCCTTTAAGTAATTGGCTCTCCCTTCCCTCTGCAAACTGCCGTTCTCCTTAGAAATAAAAAGAAATGTAGATATGTGGACTAGAAGACCTCCAAGGTTCCTTCTGTCTCTATTCTGATTGACTGACTATTTGGTTCAAACAGAACCCGATGACAGTGACTGGTCTGAAATGGTATACGTCCATGATGGCCAGTGGTGGGTTACAAACAATTTTAGAACCTCTTCTGTAGGTGTGGCCTGCTTAGTGGGAGTGGCTTGCTGGGCATGTGACCGGGTGGGAGTGGCTTGCTGGGCATGTGACTGAGTGGAAGTGGCTTGCTGGGCATGTGAACGGGTGGGAGTGGGCAACTTGTACAATGTGGTGAAACTCACTTAACAACGCTCTTGCTTAGCAACCAAAATGTTGGCTGAGAAACTCTGGCATTTGAAGCACGCAAGTCTTAAAGCTGTCAAGTTACAAGACCCTTGTGCCCCTAACCCTTTAGAAAAAAAACCCAGGGGTGTTCAAACTTGACAGCTTTAAGACTTGTGGACTTCAACTCCCAGAATTCCTCCTCCAGTCATGTTGGCTCAGGAACTCTGGCATTGAAGTGTGCAAGTCTTAAAGCTGTCAAGTTACAAGACCCTGGCACCCCTAACCCTTTAGAAAGAAAAACCCCAGGGGTGTTCAATCTTGAAAGCTTTAAGACTTGTGGACTTCAACTCCCAGAATTCCTCCTCCAGTCATGTTGGCTCAGGAACTCTGGCATTGAAGTGTGCAAGTCTTAAAGCTGTCAAGTTACAAGACCCTGGCACCCCTAACCCTTTAGAAAGAAAAACCCCAGGGGTGTTCAATCTTGAAAGCTTTAAGACTTGTGGACTTCGACTCCCAGAATTCTTCCTCTCGCTCTTCACCTTGATGATGTGCAGACGGGCGGGGGGAGAGAGCTGGAACTGGTTCTAAACGGCACTGTAGATTTGTGGAACCACTTCTATAGAAGAGGTTAGAACTGGCAGGAACCCACCCCTGGTGATGGGAAACCTTTGGCACATGTGCCACAGGTGGCACGTGGAGACCTCTTTGTGGACATGCGAGGCATCGTCCAGCTCAATTCCAATGCACATGCATGCATGCCTCTCGTCGGCCAACTAATTTTCAGGTCACTGCCGGGCATCCTCTCCTGTTCCCCATTTTTGGTTTCAGGAGGCTTCAGGGAAGCCTGCTAGGCCCAAAATGGGGTGCAGCAGGGATTCGGTCCCCTCCCCTGTTGCCTCTTTTTTTTTGTCCCAGGAGGTTTCAGGGAGGCCTGCTAAGCCCAAAACAGGGCACAGGGAGTTGCACACATGCGTGGGGTTGGAGGAGTGTGGGGGGTGTTGTGCGTGCATAACCAGGGGGGCGGGGCACATTGCATTATGGGTATGGGCCAGGGGTGGGTTTCAGGCAGTTCGCAGCGGTCCCCGCGAACCAGTTGGTCGGCGAACCAGGAAGTAAGTAACTTCCGGGAACGCCGAAGGGTCCATCCGCCCGCCCACATTTCTTACCCGGTTTTGACAAGTTCTGCGCTTCCACACATGCGCAGGACGCATACAGCGCCTGCACGATCCTCCAGGAGCAGCTGGAACATCGCACAGACGCTAGTACGCATGCGTGCACTGCACGCGTGCACGAGGACGCCGCCGGCCCCGTTCCAACCGAACCGGTTGGAACGGGGTGAGAAACCCACCCCTGGTATGGGCATGCATACATGCGCTATCGCATGCATAAGTGCGATTTCAGCACACAAGGAAATAAACATTAGCCATCACTGGTGTAGGTTCTCCTGCTTGAGCAGGGGGATGGACTAGAAGACCCCCCAGGTCCCTTCCAGCTCATTCTATCCTATTTAACATCCACATGCACATTCCTTCTCATGCATAAACACAGAGAGTTTCCCCCCACCTATTTCTGCTGAACAAATGCAGATTTCCTGATCTGGCAACGTACCTCCCATCAGTCAGCAAACTGCTTTCTTCCTTGCCATTGGTTGTGGCTGAAAAGAACAATTCATTTTCTTTCAGGGGCTGATTACCCAAAGAGAGGAAAGAGCAGAGGTCCCCACAGTGCCAGCAATTGCGAGTGTATTTGTTTGTGTGTGAGCAGTCACACCCGCACACATGCCTAGAGTTATATACCTGCGCAGACCCTTTCATAGAATACTTTATTGGCCAAATGGGATTGGACCCACACTGAATTTGTCTTCAGTGCATAAGCTCTCAGTGTATATAAAAGATATGTGATAAATCATGA
Source organism: Thamnophis elegans (assembly GCF_009769535.1). NCBI lineage: Eukaryota > Metazoa > Chordata > Lepidosauria > Squamata > Natricidae > Thamnophis > Thamnophis elegans. The sequence continues at coordinate 72,271,333 of NC_045549.1, read as the reverse complement.
TCATAGCCATGATAGGTAGGTAGGTAGGTAGGTAGGTAGGTAGGTAGGTAGGTAGGTAGGTAGGTAGGTAGATAGATAGATAGATGATAGATAGATAGATAGATAGATAGATAGATAGATAGATAGACAGACAGACAGACAGACAGACAGACAGACAGACAGACAGATGTAAGATGATAGATAGATAGATAGATAGATAGATAGATAGATAGATAGATAGATAGATAGATGATAGATAGATAAATAGATTAGATAGATAGACAGACAGACACAGACAGACAGACAGATGTAAGATGATAGACAGACAGACAGACAGACAGACAGACAGACAGACAGACAGACAGACAGACAGACAGATAGATAGATAGATAGATGATAGGTAGATGATAGATAGATAGATAGATAGATAGATAGATAGATAGGGTGGGTAGACAGACAGACAGACAGAGATAGAGATTAGTTAGTTAGTTAGTTAGTTAGTTAGTTAGTTAGTTAGGTAGGTAGGTAGGTAGGTAGAGGGAGAGAGAGAGAGAGAGAGATGAGAGATATGTAGCTAGCTAGAGATAGAGATAAATGAAAAAACTGTAGATAGAGATAGATAGATAGATAGATAGATAGATAGATAGATAGATAGATAGGTAGGTAGGTAGGTAGGTAGGTAGGTAGGTAGGTAGGTAGGTAGGTAGGTAGGTAGGTAGGTAGGTAAGCAGGCAGGCAGGCAGGCAGGCAGGCAGGCAGGCAGGCAGGCAGGCAGGCAGGCAGATGTAAGAATATATATATATATATATATATATATATATATATATAGATAGATAGATAGATAGATAGATAGATAGATAGATAGATAGATAGATAGATAGACAGACAGACAGACAGACAGACAGACAGACAGACAGACAGACAGACAGACAGACAGATAGATGTAACATGATAGATGATAGATGATAGATGATAGATAGATAGATAGATAGATAGACAGACAGACAGACAGACAGACAGACAGATGTAAGATGATAGATAGATAGATGATAGATAGATGATAGATGATAGATAGATAGATAGATAGATAGATAGATAGATAGATAGATAGATAGATAGATAGATAGATAGGGTGGGTAGACAGACAGACAGACAGATAGAGATAGAGATTAGTTAGGTAGGTAGGTAGGTAGGTAGGTAGGTAGGTAGGTAGGTAGGGAGGTAGTTAGGTGGAGAGAGAGAGAGAGAGAGAGAGGAGAGATATGTAGCTAGCTAGAGATAGAGATAAATGAAAAACTGTAGATAGAGATAGATAGATAGATAGATAGATAGATAGATAGATAGATAGATAGATAGATAGATAGATAGATAGATAGATAGATATAGGGAGACAGAGAGAGAGAGAGAGATGTAGCTAGCTAGAGATAGATATAGATAGATATAGATAGATAAAATACTGTAGATAGAGATTGATGGATAAATTCTTTCTTCTTTCTTCTTTCTTCTTTCTTCTTTCTTCTTTCTTTCTTTCATACACTTATTTATCTCAAGTATATGAAAGAAAGAAAGAAGAAAGAAGAAAGAAGAAAGAAGAAAGAAGAAAGAAGAAAGAAGAAAGAAGAAAGAAGAAAGAAGAAAGAAGAAAGAAGAAAGAAGAAAGAAGAAAGAAGAAAGAATGGAGCGTGATGGAATCTGTACTTCTAAAGTTAGGAAAGACTGCAATGACTTGGGTGGTTGAGGATAGCGGAACAACTGAGAAGATATATTGGACGCTGCAAACATTATAACTGTGAGTCAGTTGCCAAATATCTGAATTTTGATAACGTGACCATGGGGATGGTGCAACAATCATAAGTGTGCAAAAAGGTCATCAGGCACTTTTTTCAGTGCTGTTGTAACTTCGAACAGTCACTAAATGAACTGTTATAAGTCGAGAACTTCATGGAAAATGTTGAATTACAACAGGATTGCATTATCTGAATCCTTTTCATTCATTAAATTGCCCATCATTAGGTACACATTTCCAGTTGCAATGGATGGCTGTGAAAGTTGGACCATAAGGAAGGCTGAGCACCAAAGAATGGAGGCCTTTGAACTCTGGTGCTGGAGAAGACTCCTGCGAGTCCCTTGGACTGCAAGGCCATCCAACCGGTCAGTCCTAGAGGAGACTAGATATACTGTAGATATATATTAGAAAATTGTCCTGCAGAATTCAAACAAAGTGTAAGGTTTGTAACAAATTTCAGACAAAATGTAAGGTAGCTGTTGAGTTTTATCCCATTTTATGACCTTTCTTGCCAGTTGCTAAATGAACCACTATCGACGTTAAGTTAGTCACACGGTTGTTAAGTGAATCTGGCTTCCCCACTGACTTTGCTTTCAAGAAGGTCGCAAAAGGGGATCACGTGACCCCGGGACGCTGCGACCGTCGTAAATCTGTGCCAGTTGCCAAGCGTCTAAATTTTGATCACATGACCGTGAGGATATTACTATGGTTGTAAGTGTGGAAAAACAGTCATAAGCTACTTTTCCCCCCGGCGCCGTTCTAGCTTCAAACAAACAGTGGTAAGTTAAGCATTACCTGTATACAAAAATATGTATATTATACATGGAAAAGATCTGAGCAAATGGAGCTTAAGCAAAATAACATAACATTTGCTTTTAATTATGCTAAATTATCTGATAACCCAGCATTGTCCATGTATTTATTTATAGGAAGGAAATGTCTGGACCAAACGTAATTTCTAATGTTAGATTTTCCCCCTTGTAAAGGACTGTGAAGCTGTTACCATGGCAAGCCCACTGCACTGTACAGTAGAAGCCATTTTAAGGCACAACAAGCTGTATCTTAACAGAACACACACTCCGAGGGGTGTTAGGGGTGTCTTACCCCCACAGTATTTGTTTCCAGAGAGTAAGTCATCTGTGTACCAAGTTCGGTTGAGGCGTTCCAGAGTTATGCTGGAACACACACACACAAACACACACACACTTATATAGATTGATAAACAGTTGTTAAGGAAAAATGGTATTGAAAAGGCACAAGAAATGCAGTCACACAGAAACACCTGCATTTCTCAAACTGATGCCGAGACTGAATGTTTCAAAATAAAGGAAAGGAAAAGAGAGAAGTTCAAATTTGTCGGAGTTGTTCCTTTTCTTTTTCTAGAAAGGCATGTTACCTGCCAAGGACGGAGAGCTCAAATCTTCAAAGCCAAATTTAGCTTCCTTACAATGAATTCCATTTCACTAATGTGCCCGATTAGAAGTAGCGAATGCTTTAGGAGTCGAATGCTTTGCGAGGGGTTTATTGTACACTTCATAAGCCATTTCTGCCACTTATGGTGTTTATACTGTTAAGATAAAGAAGCGCGGTTAGAAACCTTTACAGTTTTGGTTACCTAGAGAAAAGTCACAATGGGAGCATTGGGAAGTAGATTGTATTCTTGGGGTTCCATGAGAATAGAAAAGAAACAGCAAAGAGACCATTTAGTTCTTAGGTTTTAGGTCATTATCCAAATGGGAGATAACTCAATTACTCATCTCTGGCGCCTCCCAAAGCCTCTTGCGTGCGATTGGAATAAACGGTCGACTATGGATCTCTTAATATTAATATCAAGGGCTAATCTCTCTGAGCAGCATGTTGGCCTAGAGGTGGCTCTCTAGCCTCACAATCAGGAGGTTGTGAGTTTGATCCTAAGTAGCCGCAGATATTTCTCTCTTTCTCTCTGGCACAAAGGAAAACGTCTGCTGTGAGCCCTGTGTAGGCATCAGGAAGGGCAGTCAGCCGGCAGATGCTCAGCTCCATTCAGTCACCCTGACTCCACCCCAGTAGAATTACAGGGCCATTAAAAGAAAAAAAAAGAGCTATTCATTCTCTCTCTCTCTCTCTCTCTCTCTCTCTCTCTCTCTCTCTCTCTCTCTCTCTCTCTCTCTCTCTCTCTCTCTCTCTCTCTCTCTCTCCTTTGTTAGAACGGAGAAGTTGAAGAAGCTTCTTGGATGAGAAGTGAAATGCCTTCAAAGAAAAACCAGAATGTCCAGTTGCCTCTTGAAAAAAAGCATCTTTCGGATATCTGAGAGGGAGTTCAGGATGCTCTCACAATAGCACTTTATAAGGCTTTGGCAAGGCCACACTTGGAATACTACAGTTTTGATTACCATGATGTAGAAAAGATGTGGAGACTGTAGAGCGAATGCAGAGAAGAGCAAAGATGATTAGGGGACTGGAGGCTAAAACATATGAAGAAGGGTTGCAGGAACTGGGGATGTCTAGTTTAATGAAAATAAGGACCAGGGGAGACATGATAGCAGTGTTCCGCTATCTCAGGGGTTGCCACAAAGAAGAAGGAGTCAAATTATTCTCCAAAGCACCCAAAGGCAGGACAAGAAGGAATGGGTGGAAACTAATCAAGGAGAGAAGCAACTTAGAACTGAGGAGAAATTTCCTGACAGTTAGAACAATTAATCAGTGGAACAGAAATTGCCTCCAGAAGTTGTGAATGCTCCAACAGTGAAAGCTTTTGAGAAGATGCTGGATAGCCATTTGTCTGAAGTGGTGTAGGCTTTCCTGACTTATCAGGGGGTTGGACTAGAAGACCTTCAGTGTCCCTTCCAACTCGGTTATTCCATTCCATTCCATACCACTCCACTCCACTCCACTCCATGAACTCTTATGCACCGAGACAAATTCTTTGTGTATCCAATCACACTTGACTAATAAAAAATGTTCTGTTCTGTTCTGTTTTATTCTTCTTCTTGTTTTGCTCTATTCTATTCTATTCCATTCTACTCCACTCCACTCCATTATTCCATTCCATTCCACTCCACTCCACTCCATTATTCTATTCTATTCTATTCTATTCTATTCTATTCTATTCTATTCTATTCTATTCTATTCTATTCTATTCCATTCCATTCCATTCCATTCCATTCCATTCCATTCCATTCCATTCATGCCTGGTTTTCAGGTAATGAATATTGCATTAGTAAACTGTCTAAGGGCAGGAGTCCCTAAGTCCCAGGCCCTGGCCTACTACCAGGCCACAACCAACTTACAACCAGATTTGCACAAGTCAAGATGTGCGTACATGTGTGTGTGCATCGGCCCGCCCCTCCCACAAGTTGAGTGGCATGCGCACATGTGTATGTTGGCCCATCACTCACATGGCCCAGTTCCCCTGCCCCCTCCTCCAGGCTGCCAAATCAGAAAGGCTGGGAATGCTGCTCTAGGAGCATAAATGGTGCCTTGGTGAGGGTGTTACCATATGAATGGGCCCATCCGGGTTCAAATCTACTACTTCCTTGGAAAGTGACTTATCTGCAACTCGACTCCCTGAATAGAAAGGTAATTAATAAATAAGCAGCAAAGTGCGAGCAAACACCTTTAATGTAGGCAAACATTGCTAAAGGATGCAACAGGAACTTCGTTTCGTATGCGCACTCGTTTCTTTTCATCTTCTTGCTGTTTGTGATAATGAGTTTCAAAATCAATATTCAAAAGTCTTATTAGCCAAGACAGGTGCGAATTTGCTTTGGAAACAGTTCTCAAGCATTTTGCACTCCCAGAGGGAGAGGAACCTTAATTCCTTCACGTTGAATTTTTCATCCAATCATAGTCTCTCTTTCCATTTTGTATTTGTGGTCATTGTTTCTGCTGAATTTCTTGCAATCTATCTATCTATCTATCTATCTATCTATCTATCTATCTATCTATCTATCTATCTATCTATCTATATCATCAG